>NW_019416316.1:683573-763754 GCF_000390285.2 Anoplophora glabripennis
TTTTTTGTTTGTTACGATTCAACTCAAAAACTACTCAACCAATTTTACCGAAAGCTACATCTCCTCGGAGTAATATAGGCTATTTTATATTTGCCCGTGCGAAGCCGGGGCGGGTTGCTAGTATTTGTATATTTTTTGGGTAAAAGCCATGTTATTTGAAATTTGGTCAACCAATGTGTTGATAATCTCGACCCTGCATATTTTTTCAGTTTTAATTTAAATATCGTTGTCATAAACTACTAAACAGTCATGGTGGTTTCAACACAGATGTGTTTTAGATACCATAATTTAGGTCTCGATTGTTCACTGATCGGATAAATATATTGCCATAACCTATATTGCACGTTACAAATACGTAATTATAGATAACAATTTACCTATTTGTTTATTTAACCAAATATTAATCGAGACTTAATATATTGTCTTTAATTATTATCATTAAATCAGTGCATTTAAATGCTATTTTCACTAGAATAACCAGATAAATTGATACTTGTCCAACTCCAAAGCACACCGTACGCCATATTGACATCCATCACGCCACGGTCACGAGATAACCTAATGGGACGATGGGAACAGACAAAGACAATGCATATGGATATGAAAGAGGGTGGAATCACTCAATAATGAGGATATTTACTCTGATTTTATTTAAGGAGTACCTATATTTGAGTGAAAGTACTCAATTTTAGTTTAAATATAATCATAAATGAGTAAAATGATCAAAATGCCCAATATTGAGTTAAAATGTACTCAATAATTTCATTCAATGAATTCACTCTGAACCTTAATTGTTTTCACTCACATCGATTTTTTTACAGTGTAGTAATGTCATCATTTGCGAATCTTGTCTGTGAAGGCTTTTGCATACCTGCCTAGATTTTTGGTATCGAAGAGCATTGAATTCTTTTAACAGAATGTTTAGGAAATTCTTGTATTTATCGGCATTAGCTCTATGCCCTTAAGTTATACTACCACTGTATATTTCTCACAGATTAGTTGTATGGCATACTGCATTATATTTCTGACAACTGAAATTACAGTCACTTTTTTTAGCGTCTACCATATTAATAATAAAAGAATACGGATAAAATTTATAGATGTAAATATTTTACATGGTAGGCATGTAGCATTTAAATTTCTACTTTTATTGCACAGTGGAATTAAATGATTACCCACACAACAATGCCGGAAAATTTATGGGGAATTTTAACACCTTTTGGTTAAAAATTCAGACCAACTTCATATAAAAATTTTAATTATGCGCTTTAATAAAGCTATAAACAATTTTACGTCCCAAAGGCAATGTCCAGCGACGGATGTGTAGGTTTCATTGCAGTATACAGCGTGTATAATGCAATAAAAGCTTTTGTTGTATAGAAGCTTCCACTATGAGTATGGTAGGTAACAAAAATGCTTTCGAGCAATTTCAGTTATTTTTGTGACATTTATCTCTTTACAAATTGTCATTGAAAAATTGGTTACATCATAACTTTATATTTTACAGTTTGGATATGAACCGCAACAATTATTTCTTGAAGACAAAAACAAAAAAAATTAAACAGGAAATAGGAATAGGAAATAGGACGGTTTTTTAGTTTACGGAAAGAAAAATAATAATAAATGATCCCTTACTTTCCTTCTTCTGTTATCAATATCTAAAGTAAAATATTTACCTTTCATAAGGAAATCACTATTCATTGTCCTTCAGATTACAGAAAATAAAACAGTTTGTTTCAATGTGTTTTATATTTAACTATAAATTCATTGTTTAATTTGTTTTAATGCAAAATGTAGGCTACTAAAAAATATTTATTAAACAGGGGCCTTTACAATGCCACGTTTTATATTAGAAAGGTTGAATACGGTCAGGCAAGGAAAGTGGAAGAAAGTAATAACACTAATTTATATAAGAAGCTTGAGATAAGGAAAACAATTTTTTTTGCATATTATACCATCGCGAATTCCATTTAAAAATTTAATGAATTACGTTTAATTTTATTTTATTGTCGCGACTGATAACAAAAAAGTACGAAAATATTTATAATTGTAAATGTTTTTTAAATATGCTTTACAATAAGATACTTACTTTTATACTACTATGTACTAACAGGAAATTCTATTTACTTTTTGTAACTGATTATAAAAAATGTTCATTCCAAGTAGTGTATAAACATTAATTGCCGACAAGGAACGGTGAACCTGAAAACATTTTAGTCATTAGCTAATTCATACAAGATAAAACTGTTCAAAATAGTGAAAATAATTTAATATCAATGTTATGGAACAATATTAGTGACATAGAATTAAGCCAAATAGCATAATTTGGTTATATTCTCATAAATTAGCAAAATTTTGTAGAAACTTTAAAATTCAAAGTAGGTAATATAAAGATTTAGGTATGAAAATTTGTAGAAAATTATGTAGAATCCGAATATATCAGTGTCATGCTGCAAAAGACATACATAAAGGCATAATTCCAGTTTAAAAATTTCATAAAGCTTCAAACTGACGTTGCCATAACGACAAATTCAATTGTTTTCAGTTTATGAAAAGTAGTACAGGGCTTCTAGTAGCCAGTGTTTCATAATTTGTCGAAACAACAACATCGTTCAAATCTTAAATCGTAAATAAACAAATATATACAAAGTTACCTGGTTAAACGTCAAAACTGCACATAGTTTTCTGACAAATGTCAAAAGTTCGAAGGTTCCAGTAGTTATAAAATTTCCCAAATAACCAAAGAACAGAAGAATTTTTATACAATGGGAATAAGTGCCATTTAAAAAAAATAGTGTCTGGAATAAATTTCTAGTTTTAAAAATTAATGAAGTATCATAAAAAGAATCACAACAAGAAGTGAAGTGCAACCATTTTTTGGAATAACGAGTATAAGGGACCAGTTCTTCTGCATCGACCGGACGGATCGGACATCGATCAGTTGGGATTCACCACGTCACCCGGATTGCAGCAACTGAAACCAACAATTCTCGCATACGTTAAGTGAATTGCATATCTTACAAAGGCCTAATAAAATTCAAACCGTACGCATTCGTATATCAAATTCAAAATTTATAACTGAAATTTCTAATAAATCACAAAAGTCGACTATAACTTCAAAATTTCACCCTCTAGAACTAGAATAGTATAAAGTAGATTTAGAATAGTAATAAAAAATAAAATTTGTCAATTGTCTGCAATTGATGTTAAATTGTATTTTTCATTTTCTATATAAAAGTCAAAATCTCAAACAGTCCAACATATTGAAACGCACCCTGAGAAAGAGCAAGCTCTAACCAAACTAATTTATAAGACCAGATCTTATTGGCGCCTGAGCATAATAAAGTAAAATAGATATCAACAATCAAACAACAAAAATTAAAAACACAACTAATTTTAAAAAAGCAGTCCTCATTAAAAACATAACAATACATTTACGTGAATTAGTTGTTAGTCATGTAGAGATCTCATAATTCGATTTAACATCACTAAAACAGAAAATCGACCATGCCTCTAAAATAGATGGTTTGCTGACGCCATGTTCACTAAGACTGTTTTTATTCGTTTTAATCAGTAGATACTACAGAACCTTCATAAATGATTACAAGCCACATGACCGCTGAGCTTATGCAACCAACACTGCACGGTACTGTCAACTAAAAATCCCTAAATCCTTGCGACATTAATATTAATAATTCATTTACAATGAACAATAAGCGCGAGATAATGCGATTGCCGGTTGGTTGAATAAATTGCCGTGAGAAACTACACCAGTCATAAACCGGTGAAACAAAACGTTGTGTTCTAAAGTAAGTATTGTTTTAATAATTTTTAAATTTACGAAAATGTAATTGCCAACGTGAAGGACATAATATTACTGTTCCAAACAAAATTGCCAGTCACGTGGCTTGTAATCATTTATAAAAGTTCTGTATTTTTTTAACAATGGTTAACGAATATATTCATACTAGAATATAGCAACATACTATTAAATGTCCCGCAGTGAGATCTATATGCATTTATATCAATACATTACAAATCTCGGAATATGATTGAGCGAGACTTGTTACAAATAAGGTCTGCTCCAACCCAGACCACTAATTTGTCAATTGTTTAAAAGGGTCTGTTTGCTCATGTATCATTTATGAGAATCATGTTTACGATTCAAATAATCCAGCTGAAATTTACGGGCAGCATTATAATAACCACGAGCTTAAGCCTACCAAAAGCGGGTTCTACTATTTCACATGTTAACGTGGATGTAATAACACTCCCTAGAAACATATGGTTACGACCGTCGAGTCTTACATCGTTAAGTAATAGAATGGGGAGTAATTTTTATACTCTATTATTTATAGCTTCCATTTGTTACACGCTTTTTTCCTCATCGCCTTCTTTTAGATATAGGAAAACTTATCTTTGGCCATTTTTTTAAGACGCCTCTTCCTCATTTGAGATGCGCTACTTCCATTTTGTGGGAATTGTATTCGTTCCATCTATCAGCAATCTGATTTATGATTTAATCGATTCGTTTACCTAATGGAGAGGTTGATACGGTTTTCACAATGGTTCAATTTTAAAATTACGAAGTAGATTATAAGTATCTTAAGAATTATTTATTATATTAACGGAAAATTCATAAGGATGTCATATAATTAATGTATTTCAAAATGAATTACTAATTTAAATAAAAATATATTATTTTATATTTCTTTCTTTTCAAGTGAATGACCAGTGCGTAACAAAACCTACACACCCAATCGACTCAAAACTAAATATTTCTCCCTCAACAACAGTTAAAGGAACAGTATCGTACACTTTGTTAAGAACTACTATTAACATTTAGGTAACTTTGGATAAAGTTAATCGGAATAATAGCTGAACATTATTACTTATATTTAATTGTGAAATTATTTTGTAATTAGCTGTGTTGGATTTGTATTAATCTATGTATTTGTATTAATAACTACTTTTTTACAGTGTAAGCTCTAGTATTATCCTGCTGCAATCCTAAAACTAAGAGTGCTTCATTTATTTATTTATTTATTCCATTTGCAAGGAATCCTAAGTAACTGTGGAAGTAATAAAATCTTTCTGTAGTAGCTCCTTTACGTGTTGGTCAGGAGATATTTCTTTGAAAGATTGCATTATTTAACAGTTTCACTATGTCAGCAATATATTTTTATATTAATAATATTTAATTAATAATTGGTAGAACTATCCAAGAGTTTGTATTTTCGCGCTTGAAGGTTGGCAAGACCGAGCAATGGTGAGGAAGAGGAGGGAGTGCGGTGTGACCAAATTTAGTCTTCTTTCAACTGTTGCAGTGATCATAACCTGTACTCATTCATTTTTATATTAATAGGCATCACTTGCCGCATTGTTTGTAAGAGTATTTAAATATAAATAAACAAGTACAGTCCACTCAGCCTAGCATCATTGCTACACATATTCACAACAATAATTTTTAGTTTTTGTTTTAGAAAATTATTCATATGAACTGTTAGGAATTTTTTTTCTGGACTTGAGATATTCAGGAATGAAGCAACTATTGCAAGTAGTTTTGACTGATGTTTATAGTCTGGTCTGAAATAAATAGGTGTTAGTAGTCCAGGATTCAACAAATTCAACAATATTGTAAAAACAATGCTGCAACAGAAAGGATTTGATAAATCTACGAAAAGCTTCATTTGATAAATGAGTAATACGTTTTACTTTACAGAAGTTGTCAAATTTATTGTACATGTTTATATCTAGCTTATTAGTTTTAGTGACATTAATACGAGAAAAAGGTAATATAAGATTTCCAGCATATCTGGTATTGTAGCTATGTACATCAGAATGGGTTTGCAGTTGAGTTGCACTCTTATGGACTAACGATAATGCTTCATACACATATAAACAAAGTAAGAGCAAAATATTATATTTAATGAATAGTTCTCGACAATGGACCCTACCAGTGGCATTACCGATAAGGCGAATAGCTGCCTTCTGAATGACGAATACTCTATGAGCGCTAGTAGCATTGCCCCAAAGAGCTACACCATACACTAGATGGCAGTGAAACAAAGAGTAGTACGACATCTTCAATATGGAATTATCAACGTATGGTCGGAGTCGCCTCAGAAAGAAAACCTGTTGTGCCAGTTTAGAGCAGAGGCGATCTATGTGAGTAGCCCAAGTTAATCGTGTATCCAAATAAATCCTCAACAATTTTACACAGTGCACATTGCCAGAGACTTTACTAGCAGTGAAAGTAATATCACGAGTCTTATCCATGTTCAGCTTAAATTTATTAGCAGAAAACCACATACTGGCATTGTCTAGATTGCTTCTGCTCGCATCAACGCCACCACGTGTTAACAAGGTGGTGTCGTCCGCAAATAAAATGCATGTAGACTTTTGAATGTTAACAGGCAGGTCATTGATATAAATTAAAAATAGAATCGGTCCAAGAACCGATCCTTGAGGTACACCGGCGACTGTAGGCAGAATTTCAAAATCAGAGTCACCAATGGAAACGTACTGTTTACGATCGGATAAATAAGAGCGAAAAAGGTTCAGCTCTTTAGAACGAATTCCATAATATTCTAACTTATATAACAAAATGTTAACATCAACACAATCGAAGGCCTTAGTACTATCACATAAAGTGGCATGGGTATTCATCCCATGATCAAGACCTTCGACTATATCCTCCAAATACAATAAACATGTAGGAACTATATACACAATATGAAATCAAATTATCAAATGAAATAAATAAGTAATAAGTTAAAAGTAAGTTAAAAGGTATTTATATTGATATTAATATAATATAAAGTAGTTAAATTCTCTAAACCGCTTTATAGCTTGTATTAAATGTTACGTCATTGGATATTTACGCAGGTGTTACATTATTCAAAAATTTGAACACATAATGCAAGGAAAACTGAAATCGTGTCGGATATAGTTGATGCCTCTTAAAATGTTTCAAGGAATTACTTCCCGAAATATACTGTACAATAATGTAGATTCTTTTGCGGTTAAAAACATTAATACAGTTGTCCAGATTTTCCGGTTATTTAAAATTGTTTATATTGTTAAAAAAATCTTAAGAACCGTATTAAATCCCAATAAAAAGGTTTTATATACAGAATCAATACCACCTTGTTAATTTATATTTTCAAGTGAATTATCTTCTTTGTCAATAAGTCACAGCTCCTTTTCGTGTAAAAAGCTTCCCGAGATTCCTGTTCACCATTCTCTAAATTTAACCCAATTTTAGAAGAAAGATAATTTTAATAACCTCCGCGAAACTTTTGATGGCGAATAAAAATTCGCCTCGAGAGGCAGCGCATTGGGACCGTGATATTTCAGCGGCTGTCAAACCTGCAAGGCCTAAAAGGCGAAATAGGTTACGCAACAGAGCAAACAAAGACGAGGACAAAGGTTTATCAGAATAATAGCCAATGTCAGACAACGGTTATCCGTCCTGTTTCCGTAGCTGACATGTTGCTTGTGCCTTGAGCCGACGCCTGGAAGATACATACTATAGTGCCGCGGTCTAATTGATAGGTCCTCACGTGGTCTGATTTAGTGCTATTAGCTGCATCGGAGATGGAGGGCCTTCTGAATTATTCATTAAGCGGTTTGTGCGGAAATTCCTGGTCTAATAGAGGTGCAACGTCCTGAAATGCAAATCACTTTCTTAAGCGGTCAAGGGAGTCTAATTGGAGGTAGCGAAATTCAGTAACAATACCGTACGGGGACATTACGTAAATATATTGTATTGGAACGTACAGGATTTGAAAATAAAAAAAATGAAATATCAGGAATTGAATAACGTCAAGCTGGAACCAAAAATTACATAATTAATGTACAGAAAGATAAAACTAGAAAAATACATGCACATGCATTTAAAAAATAATATATGCAAAGACAATAAAAAAGTAATAAGAAAGTTTAATTTATATAGTAATTCAAATAGAAAGATACAGAAAGTTATTTATTTTGTGTCAAAAAAGATAACATAGGCCAAGAAAATAATTTTTTAGGTTTTTAGATCAGACCTATCATTTCTTATAGATTTTGATGTGCTGAAAACTTGAAGAGCAAAAAAAATTATTCGTTTAGATTTTTCGTAATACTAAGTCTCTTCTTATTGAATATGCAGCTATCTCAATACTACCGTTGGTAAATATGAACAATATCGACCTCTATCCTGATTTTAACCTAGATGACTGATACCTATGTATTTTTTGGTGCTGAACACGAATTTTATGTCCAAACTTAGCAGACGGCCCTTTTTAGAGTAAAAAGGGCGAGAAAGTGCAAAAAATACGATTACATTGAAAAAAGAAGTGTAATCTATAAGAAATCTAGAAACCTGATCTAAAAGCCAAAAAAATTTTTTTTTCGGTCTACATAATTCGTATACAGAATATCATTGCGCTGCAGAAGAGTCACTTATTTATGTCTACCGCACAGAAAAGAGTATAATCACAGACAATATAGCTTCGCCCCAGATCGCTACTGGATAGGACAGCAGTTTTAAATTTCCGATGATGATGATGATGATAAATTTATTTAATATACAAGGTGGGTTATTAGTACGTCGCGGAATGTAGTTGCAGGTTTTTGTAGTTTTTCTTTCAATGCTCTTTAATAATAATACATTTTGTTGAAGCGTCCCCACAAAAATATGTCTAAAGGACTAATATAGGGGATGTTTTCTAGGTATCTAATAATATTTTTACAATGTTCGTTGACGAGATTCGTCCTCCAAAGTAAATTTGCCGACATTCCTGAAGAACTTTTGCACATTATTGTTATTTGAATAATACAGTTTAATTATGTTTTATTTTTCGTTATCAGAATAACCCCTTCTTATTTTATTTTTTAATTAAAATAGGTTAATCTGATAATGATAAATCCCTTGTAGTTTTAAAGGAAGCTTCGTTTCTGTAATTTTTATCTGATTGTGTGAGAGAGAGAAAGAGTTATAGTGTGCGATACAGATAGAGTGACTTTGTCCTTACATAGTGGTTTTCTCTCTCTGTATCTCTCTCTCTGCTGTTTTTACGAGTCTCTGGGGCTTCCCCAGCATCTTCAGATCACCTAGGGAGAGAGCGTGTGGCCTTTTTAGCCTTCGTCATCGAGCTATGACGTCACAACGTATGAGAAAAAAAAACGGTTTTTGCTCGTAACTCGGAAATGGCTGGAAATATAAATAAATCTCCCCTTGGTTCTGAGTAGAGCACTCGGTGGGTGAGGCAGAGCGGGGTGTCCAATATATGAAAGAAAAAAAAATAGTATTTGCTTGTACCTCGGAAATGACTCGAAATGTCAAAAAATCTCCCATGCTGCTGATTGGTGATCGAGTGAAAAACTCCAGAAGTACACATATCGAAAAAAAATCTCGGGACCAACGATGTGTGACATCATAGATTAAAAAAGTGTTTATAACTCGGAATCTTGGATCAAAAAAATAATTAAAAAAACTCCCCAAACCCCAGGCTGTAATTATCCGTGCTGCATTGAATGGAAAAGGTGCGAAGTCCGTCTGTCGAAAAACAAAAAAGTCAGTTAATAATTGCAACAGCAGTAGCGAACGCATTATCTTATCTTTCATTTATTAATGATTTGTTTTTTTCAAATAAATTTCGTATCAACCACCCCTTGAGGTTTCAACAATTTTATTAAATAAAAAATTAAGGTACTATCCTTAAGGAATATATAATATAAGCTATATTTTCTGTGGTATAATCTACCTGTAATTGAGAACATATGAGTTTAGTTCAATGTAAAACCGTATCAAATTAAACTTGAAAATTATTCGAATTCAAATTACATTGATTTAATTAATTTTTTACTGAATATGTACAAAGTTTCATTTAAATTGGAACAAAAGAAAACAGAGTTTTTTTTAATAAACACAATTACAAAAGAAACACATTATACTGTTCAGTGAATTTTAGTTCCTTTATAGCAGAAGTTTAAATCAAATATTATTTGGTAATGAAACAAAACCCGAATATTTGTATTTATCAAGTAAAAACATATATCGCAATAAACTATAATATATGGAAATGTATATGAAAATCGCATAATTAATTGAATATTTTAATGATGACATTTCAAACTGGGGCAATTCGATAATACAGGAAATTAACAACGATTTAAAATAATATTCTTGGCAAATCATAAATTACCACCATTTGTAGCGTATTATAGGCAGTCTAGTAATATATAGTGAGCTTTATTAACCGTAACGTGCGTGTTGAGTATCTTTTCATTATACGCTTAAAGGTTTTTTACTTACACTATTACAGCTGCACTTCATTTTCATATGAAAAATATCTAATTGTAATTAGGTGTGTCAATTTGGAAAACATAAATACTATTCCTTTATGAGTGCACATGTCTGCAAATGACCCATTGTAAGTATTACGTCAAGCGCCAGCCAGCCAGCCAGTCTGACGCCACCCGGACCGGTCTAACCGTTGCAAGCAATAAGAGACAATGTGCAACGCTGAATATGGTTCCCGGAAGAGGACCACGGCAGTTTGGCGCCAAGGACCAGAACCGATACCTACGACCGACTCCACACCAAGAACACTTATTCTTTTTCATTAACGTTGTTTTCAATAGAAATACTTTTATTTCTCCGTTGAGAGAGAGTTTTATTTGCTGCACACCGAAAGCAACCCTCAAGTGGTGACCCCCTTGAAAAATAAAAGTATTTTTATTGATAACAACGTTAGTGAAAGACATGTTGTCGGAGCAAGCGTTCGCTGGAGAATCCTCTTGGTGCGGAGTCCTTCGTAGGTATATGTTCTGGTCCTTGGCGCCAATCTTCCGTGGACATTTCCTGGAACCCTGGTCCGTCCGAGCGGCGTCAAACTGGCGCTCTTGACATGTGTACCCACACCTTTATAAGACATATTATAAGATAAGAAAGACAATTTTAGGCTAGTAATTGTTTATTTGAAAACAACATATTTAAAAACGGTTAATTTCTCACAAAAATTATTATCTCTTGCAAATGATTATAACACTGTTTTTGATAAATCGCAGCCTTACCAGTCATTAAGCTAATTGCTTTTATTTGTTTTACTAGGTGTCCTAATAATGAACCTTTTGACGCTGCAATAAATAAATAAATAGACGATTGTGCCAAAAAAAAAATGAAGAAAGGCCGACAAAGGAATGTTTACACTACAATACATCGACGATATTATCATCTCAATAGTTCTATGGTTACATCATTTTGGACAACATAATAAATACAAATAAAATATTGATAAAATAATTTAATTATACTCGTATTAGCCACAAGGATGCAATTATAAATTATTAGTAATCTACTTTAGTAAAAAACAATATGCCTGCATATTAATAATTATTCAATTTGCACATTTACCTTTAATATCAGTTAATATATTCATTCTTATTTAACTTCTCTAATATTTGCTTAATCAAATTATATTCTGTTTGTTTACTTTTAATTATGACTAAACTAACTAGTTGTGTGCTATGGAATATAAAAGTATTTAATTTAATAACTTTTAATAATTTTTTTGCCCATGACATAAAAAACCACTTAAAGATATAGTAGTAGGAAAACAACTATTTTCTTTCTCCTGAATATACACAGGATATTTCATAATCAATCTGAACACATTTAGACACATCCTGTAGTATTTTAAAAGACCCCTCCGAAAGGGACGCTTTATTTTGACCCGGATAATGTCACATCCTGCCACAGCTTAGCTTTTATATCACTGGAGTGTATCCGAAATATTATTTCAAAACACGAAACAAACGACGGAAGGACCCGGAAACATATATTTATCAAGCAGCCATAAAAAACCCGTGTATTGTTCCAACCCCGCAGGAGACCCTACAACCTTGATTTTGTCCGACTGGCTGCATGGTTTTATGGTATTATCGCTCCAATCGCGACGATCTCAACGGCCTCCCAAATATCTTCGTTAGAGCAGTAAAAGTCTGTGGAGAGCCGAGAGGGTGCATTAAATCGAGTTTTAACGTTTATGTCTCGTACGTGTACATTTAGGGAGATTACCATCGCGAATGTTTCGCCTGACTTTAATGCTGTTTAAGAGACACAAAAATAAACATATTTCACCCAGGAGCAGTTACTAATACTTATTTCTTTAGGTTCGGGCCAGACCGAACAGCGGGCGGTCGTCAAGCTTACAATAAGGGCGCGAGCGATTTTTTTAAGCACCTTATTTATAATACACGTGGCGCAATTTTCACGGACGGGCGATAGTTTAAGGCTTACGGTGAATTTTCGGTCCAGGCATAGTTTTCGCTCATATCTACCCAATAGAACATGATAAAAATATATTTTTCGCAGATCGACAAGGCGTAGTTTTAGTGGCAGCTGTCAGGCACTAAAGTGTCATATTTACTGTATAGACATTAGAATCATTTTTACTGCCGCTAAATTAAAAATCAAAATTTATTCTTTAACGAAAGTAATTTTATTTATTGTAAACATTTATAGTGAAATTTGAACATCATGTAAGAGATATCCCTTGTCCTGTTTGTTTTGAAACATATTTTGTTTATGTAGGTTGAAGTGTTTTCATAAGTAGATAATTTATGAACTACTGAATCTTCCAAAATGGTTGAATTATTTAAAAAATAGTTTCCAGCACTTGATGTAGGTACTTGCAATAGGGAAATTTTCTTTGCTAACAACTGATTTACTACTTATGGATTCCTCAATGTAATTATCAGCTACTGTTGAAGATTTCCATCCACTACGCATTTTTGAAGTTGATATCAGTTCCTGAATTTATTAATAGTGTAGCTGAAGTTCTACGGAAACGTTGTCCGGTATATTCATGCATCCTTCAATTTGTGAAACGCAACAATTTGTTTTGGCATTTTCCGAATTCTATGAATTCTATTAGATGGTTACATGCTTTACCATATGAACATTTAAAAAAAATCTGTTAGTATCTATTTTATGTAGGTCTTGCGATAAAGGATCTTTTTTTCTTTGTTTTTGTAGTTGACAGAGTGATCAGCAATCTATTTCTCATATTTTCAATATCTCCAATTTTTATTTGAAGTAATTCGTCACATCGATACCCCCCAGATATGGCAAAAATAATAATAGCCAGTTTTCTTCGTTTTATTTTGTTTATATTCTTCGTTTTATTTTGTTTATAATTATCTTTATACCCAAATACGTATCATTAGGGGCCTCCATTAGAAATTTTTTTCTAAAACGTTTGATTTAGCACGATATCCATCCGAATGCAATTTCAAGAATGCTTATAATTTTAGATACTTTCCAATATCGATGATGTTGTAGTCATTCAAAGTAGCTCTGAGCATCGCATATATTGGCCCTAATGCTTTTGCTTAATTCAGGAAAATATATCAATAGTACATTTTCAGAAAAAGACAATGTAATTCTCATTGTCAGCCCGGTAATCAATAAATTTTTTATATATTTGCTAAAATATCCTCTTCGATTTTTCTGGCAATAAATTACACTTTATTTGCTTTGGTGGACTATAATTTCTGCGGAATTAATGTGAATTCTTCCATCTCCAATTATAAATAGTTATTTTTATGAATTTAAATAGGAACAATATAACGATTACTGTGTACCTAAGTTAAATATTTACTTAATAACGCTCGTCTCATAGCAACCACAAACGACCTAATGAAATTATTAATATTCATGAAAGAAGTATCATACAATGTTAATAAGATAAACTAAATAGCTTTGTTTGCGATTATGATAAAATTAAAATTGATCGGTGAAAAAGGTATGTGTTTAACTTGGCAGTAAAGTAGATTTGATGCTTTGGCTGCTTTAATAGACTCGGCTGCCCCTCGTCTAGCATTAAATCTTGTACTTTACTTCTTAAACAAATAACTATTCTCTTTTAATGGACCACAAATACCATTTTAGTTCAATTTGTAATTATTTTTTGATTGCACTAGTAAAATATTGCACGCTATTTTAGGATACCTTGTATATGCAATTCTGTATTTATGCATTTATTATACGCTTATATTATATTCCGTTTGAACTTTGGCATAACTAAAAATAATCCCTGCTTGCCGCAGCAGGATAAGACGGATTAGGTTCACTTGCATCGGATAGACTAGATGCAATGAGATCAGTTGTAGGTTTATTATACATTTAAAATGACATGAAATATCAGTCACGATGGGTTAAAATATATACTGAGTATTATTCAACCATCGTGACTGATGAATATATTATATATTCAGTGAATATCTAACTTCAGCGTCAATATTCAAATATATTTTAAACTTTAATATAACACTCATTATAAACTCTTAAACTTTTAAATTTTCCTGAAGTTCTATAGGTTCTCTGTATAGTCTTGGTCAAATTCTTATTACATTTACTAGAATGTTGGTATTAGGTAGATCTATTCAATGCCCTGTATCTATGTAGTGTAACCTGAGGGATTATTTGTTTTTATATATCGTTAAGATGAGTATCATAACGAGTCTGGATTTCAAAAGAGTTTACTATTCAATTCTCGAAAGGGAGTTTGTAATTATCATTATACTTTAATTAATACGTGGGAACTTAGAAATGTTGTACGGTCAGAAAATGAATACTTACCGTATGTCGCTCATGTACAAGGTAATCCAGTGGTTGGTTGTATAGGGTGACACTTAAGTTGGAAGAACAAGAAAACGCCAAAACTTTCCAGGAAGGGTTTTAATAACAGTAAAACAAAACAAACAAAATAACGACACAACGGGCTCGAATAACATTATTAATTAATTCATTGACACGCGACAGCGTACCAAGATTCAGGAAATGCGCGATCCATAGCAAAATTTGGAATGGCTTTATCCATTATTAAATTAACCCGAGACTCTAAAACTAAGTAGACTGCTCAATGTGAAACCCAAGGAAAAACTGATTTTTTTCCGTAGATCTTTCCTGAATTCGACACGCCCATTTCTCGAGTCCAGGCGTTTATGTTCTTATCTTACTGGCGGGAACTCTGAATATCGGGACACTTTGACATAACTGTGCCATGTTAATAGTTATCTAATTTACTGATTTTTACATTTATCTAAATAATTTTGAGACTAAACTTACAAATAACCCTAACCTTCCTCTTGTGACTCCGTGTAGCAATACGGGACGGATTTAATATATTCTTATAGCTTGGAAAATCCGCCTAAAAACCAGCTATTTGACCTATTATAATTTTCCTGACAACATTCTAACAACTTATTCTTGGAATTCCTACGTTCTTTGGAATGCATTTTGCGCGTTCTTTGAAATATCGATTTTCCTGTTTATACCAGATGCTCAACACATGGCCCCGACAGTTTAAGTGAAGTTGTTAAAAAAATATTGTTAAATTTCTTCGAAGGACGACGCTAAACCTACTTGAGAGCCCTTAACTTTCGATAATTAGTGTTGACTGAAATGTTTTACTTTTTGGTCCATCCGTTCCGAGAACTAATAAATAAATTACCACGCATCCCGGCTTTTGTTCCAGTAGTATTCTGTGACTGCGTTGTTATTTTTTAGGTGAGATATCTGTTTCATCTATTGTTGTGTGTACACTTTGGTGCATGTACACGGGATGCGGTATGCCCTTCCTCCATCCTTCTTTTGATGTGTTACATACGCCATCAACATTCTATCTTCTTAAAACGGGGCCTATTTTATCAGTATATCCTTGACTGTAGCATAGAGAAGTTATCGTCGGAAATTTGTTATTTTGTTTAATCTTGAATACTTGAATTCCGCCTTCCTCCTTGAATCCTTGATTTATTCGATATTTTCGCTGGTATACCTATTTCCTCTGAAAGCTGATCGTCAGTGATGTAGTTCCTTTTTTAAGTGTTCTGGTTAACATATGGTGCTTACTTGATGTACTACGATGTTGACGATATCTTACCACTGATCTGATTGATGATGAAAGGAACTTAGAAATTATTCAACCACTAACAACTACCATATAATACTGTAAATTAAGTTAAAGCTTATACTTTTTGGAAGCACTTTCAGATGTAATCAAAAACTGTCTCTAGAGATATTTCGGTATTTGAAGTTGTTACGAGAATTATCAATAGTAACGTTTACACGATAAGCTGGTTTGAAATCACAGAAAATATATTCTTTAGAGTTAAAACAGTTCATAGTCTTTTTATAATTGAACATTTCTATTAAATTTATATAAACATGAAATAAAATAATCGCCTAATTACTCTTCTGTTACTAGAGTTATATTGGAACCCCTCAAGAGAACGTTCTTTTGTACAAAAGATGATCTATTTGTGAACAAGTAATGAGTAGTTTGTATTGTATTCCAGATTCCCAGCGATTTTCGTTTTTACTTCTCTTCCTGAGCTACGAAGCCTTCCACAAGTCCCATCAACTCTAAGCGGAAACCTAACTTTTCAACTAATTTTTTAAAGTTTTCATTTAAGCCTTCCACAAAGCTCCTAAATACTCTTAACCTCCAAAGCAGCAGCAGACGATACCGACGGAGTCCGATGCTAGCGACAAATCGACCGTCGACGACAGGCGGAACGTTTGGCAAAACAGCCTCCTCTTTGAACAACTGTCTAGATATTAATACGAGTAGAGCAGAATCCAAAAAATGGTAAAATCTAGATAGACAAAAAGTTCCAATTCAAGGCGAAGATTGTAACAGGACTCCTGCAGAGCCACCATACTAGGTGTTCAAACGTCTACTCTAGTACCTTGCAACTCATTAATCAGTAACAAATACATGCCTAGTACTTATAGTATGATTTAAATTAATTCTCATTGTATTGCATATTTTAAAGCTATACATTGTTAATAAAATATTATTAATAAATTCAATTTTTACAATTCAAAACCTTGTTGAATATTCTTTAGGAGCATGCAGATTCTAAATCTAGAAGAACATCCTTAGGGATACCAGTTCCAAGTAGCTTAAGTTCTCTCAGGACTTTTGTCTGCAGTTAAAATCCCAAGGTATAAAAGCAAACTCAAGTAGCTTCCAACTCTTAGTACTCCAAGAATACTTACACAGAGTGCTTAGGCAAAATCTACAAACCAGTGCTTATACAAGACAAAGTCAGTGATAAAGACATTAGAGTATCCTCATTTAATTACTTTGATATCTTAAATCACTAAGATACCAAAACAAATACTATTCTTAACTTTTAGAGCCTTCGTCTTCGTTTCAATTTCGCGACTTATTTGTAGTCGTTATTTCTTTGGTAATTTGTTCGAAAATTGCTGCTTCTAGAAAAATTTTAGGAGTCTTTAAGGATTTGCTTCCAAAACTTAAAAAATGTGTGGCATACAATTTTCTTGTCAATAAATACATTGTTGCATACCCTTACGTAGACCCATGGTGAAATAAAAAAATATTTGAAAGGTCTGAAATTAAACTTTCTATGGAACGTTATATCGGACCAACTTTCAATAAAATATGTTGCTGTTAATTGGTAAACATTATTTTTAAAACTCTCTAAATCGGAAACAAGAGTGCTGAAGATATATGTTCACATGAACTTTTTGAAAACAACTTAAGTAAGTGTAACCGCTCTTTATATACTTCCAACCTTGACTCTCTACGAAAATTGATATTCGAAAGAGGGTCTTGTACTTTTAAATTATATGTATTTTTTTTTTTTTTTGAAAAATAATAGATGGCATTACTACATAACCTCAAATATGACGAAAGACAGTGTTTTTTGCACTTTTAGGTTAGGAAAAGTTCCTGTTTTAAGAGAATCATGATCATTATTAAAATTCGAACTAAAATTGAGGCACAACGGTATCTTCATACTACAAAATTGATACATTTTATTGTATTTATTTAAGAACTGGAAAACTATTGTCTTGAAATTTACTAAATGTTTCACAACAATAGTTGTTTTTTTTTGTTATGCCGTAGGACAAGTTCTCCGCGTGCACACGTGGTGTGCATCAGCTGTGTAACATTAGGTTAAGAGCTGTCGTCAAGTTGTGATGAAACTCCCCAATATTAATACTCGCTGTATTTTGAAAACTGTTAATTTTACGCCCCTGTAATATACAACTTTTTTGTTCATTTATGATTACTCGATCTTAAGCTGAAGCAATGGCAGTCAAACTTCTTACACCCTGTATAGTCACACTGTACCAAATATCTTCTTTACTTTTGGACACCTAAATAACGTTGTAGCTCGAAACTGAAAAATAATGTGAATATACACTTAAATAATTTTCTAAACAGTCATATTAAAATCAAAAAGGGGACTTTTTTTACTAAAAATTACGAAGCTGGGCGGAAAATCTCCAATCGAATGGCGGATCACCGATTTTCCCAAAGCTATTAGCATTTGAAGGCTGAAATGCACGCTTTATGTCCTACGTGATAATATAAATCAAACAATAACGGGTAAATTAGTGAAGATTTTATCGGACTGGTACTCCCGACCCGATAATTACTGCTGCGCTAAGCTCATTGACTGATAATGAACGGACTAATGAGTTGAAAATTATAACAATAAAATGTCACCGAGACCCAATAGGATAATATACGCATTATTAGCCCCATACATTACTCCGTTGTACACAAAGTAACCCGGTCATTATTACAGCACAAAACCATTCGAAACGGTGACACGTAAATGAATCTACCCGTACTGCATAAGTTTTATAGACTACAAAGCATTTGTCAGCTAATTCCATTAGATTGAACAGATATACTAATGGTAAAGGGCAGGCGACGAATGATAGATATTTGTTTCAAATAGCCTTGGAAAGTTAGTTTTGTGTCTAAAGCTTTTCATTGAATCGCACTACACTAAACAAATTTGGAAATTATTTTTAAAAACAATCTAAAAAGCTCGTTGACCACTAACGTTGGAAGAATAACTAATGGTGACCGCTTAGGTTCTTTGCCAAGAGAAAGGGTACAGTACTACGTAACTTTTGGATTTAACCGCATCTCGACAAATATTGTAGGGACTGTAGATTATACTTTTGGAATGGATGCATCATAAAATTACGATCGAGCTTCAGATAAGTTCTTTTAATCATTTAATTATATTTTGGCATTCATTCGGAAGACTTTACTAGGAAGAAGGCTAAAATGCATTCTGAAAGATTAAAAAAGTATACTTTATCTAGGTATTCAGATGGTGCATTTATGCAATATTAAATACAAGTATTTTTTAAATTCTGCCAAGTTTAATAAATCTTTGTTAAGAGAGTGTTATAAATTGTTACGAAAGTCGCTGTGTTTATTAATTTTGAAAAGTTTTAATATTAAATTTACGTTTAAAGAAAGAACAATCTAGCTGAAAACTAATTTTTGCAAATATTAATCCATAACTAATTCACTGTTGCTTCTAGCCCTGCCTAACTTTTTGAGGCGCCCATATGTTCATTCACCTACTTATTTGTTCCACCCTGTAGGTTCTCTTATACCCGTTGTTGACTATGCGACGATCACATTTTCTTCTAGGTATATTGTTAGCTGCTTACTTTTCTCATCCACTTCAATTTACTAGTTTGACTTTTGACCATTGAGAGCTAACATTGGACGAGAGATAATATTTTTCAAAATTTTTGCTTAATTTTGTGTACCTATTTTTCGACTACTCCCTGGATTTCATCGACTATGGGAAATTCTGACAGTTCTTAAATAGATTCAACATAAACAAATGAATATCCAGAACGTTTCTAGAAATTTTCTGTACATTGTACATTAATTTTTTTTATGAAAAATGGTAGGTTTATTTTAATTTTGTTTTTAAAAATAGCTCCATATTCTATCTACATTTTAAGCCTTCATTTGATATGCAAATCTTCTTATATCGTTTATTCTTTTTTAATTTAGCTTTGCCGTACCTCCACTTTTAGTTCTAAATAATTATAACTATTTTTCTTACATAAATAACTCTCCTTATATTAATTCATATTTTTACAAAATTTACATCTTATTGCTGAGAGTACGGATTGACAGTTTTAAGTAATTTACACAGACCCATTCAAAACCTTTCATGTCATATTTGTCTTAACAGAACACGATATGTAAAACATTTTAACAAAACCTCTATGGCTTTATTTAAAAGAGATAAATGAACTTCTGAAGTACCTCAGGGTTTCATCCTTGGTTAACTTTTATTTGAAATGTTCATCAATGATACTACAGATAATTTAAATATGCTCTATTTGGTGTATGCTGTATGTCTATGATGTTAAAATTTACTGTGCAATAAATGCTATTTCCGAATACTACAGATTACAGCAATAATAATAATTAATTAATAATTTTATTTCTTTCGCGTTGGCATTAAATTTTAGTAAAATTAAAAAGATCAAGGTTAGAGTAAGATCAGGAAAAACAAACATTTTTTACAATTCATTCAAAACAAACACGCGTTTGCAAAGGATTATCTAATTCGGTTTAGAAATGTTCTCAAAAGTATATTGACTTTGAATTTTTAATTGAAATCAAAATTGAAATATAATTTATAACCTAAAATTGACATTTTTATTACTTTCAACTGGAACATGCTACAATGATAAGACAATTTAATCATTTCCATACAAGACAACTGTTGTGCAGGAATACTTCCTACAGACTGTAGAAGGCGTATACAATACTGTCAGTGGTTTCTAGAAAACGGATAATAATTTATTGGACTTTTGTCGTTTTTCACTAATGAAGTCTGATTTTACATTTCAGGTTATGTAAATAGCCAAAATTATAGAACCTGATCTGTAGAAAATCTTCATATATCCATTAAAAGTAGGCGTTTGGGTAGCGATATAAAGAAGACACTTAATACATTCTTCTATGAAACTATAAATGCTGAAATATATCGAACCCTATATTTTGAGCTTATTTTTGAGCTATCACAATTATGTGATAATGAGTTGTGAGTAGGTTAGTTTGAATGAGATAGGATGATCGCACATACTGTAAAAGCAACAATTAAGTTTTAGAATATCCTTATGATAATCAATTGAGTCTAGGATTGTGACTAGCCATGTCACCAGATTTACCCCCATTAAATCATTTTTTATTTCGATATACGAAAAATATTTTGAAAATAGCAATCGGGGAATTAAAAGCAGCAATTATTCGAGAAATTAACAATATAACACTACAACAGCTGCAGAATGTATATGAAAATATGTACAATAGAGTAAATCTTTGCATAGATATTTTAAACATAATATGTAATGTTTTTATCCTGAAAATGGTAATATAAGTTAATAAATAATTTATGAGTTTGAATTTATTTTGTATTGCAGCGAAGCAGTGTTATTAGAACAACGGTTTGTAAATTAATCATACTGTAAACTGTAACTTTTTATAATGCTATTTTAACTATAAATATAATAAACTACCACTGTTTGGTTTACTCTGAAATAAAGTAAAAAAAAATTGTTATTGCGGGTTTGCATCATGTTGCTTTTATTTTAATAGTAAACATTTGCAATTTGTTCGTTAACAAGTAAAGTTTCATAAAGTTAAAAGTAATTTAACAAAAACTATATTTTTCACAAGTTGTACCTATTTATTAAACTTGACATTAAAAATTTATGTTAATTAGTTTAAAAAAAAATAATTAATTATACCCGTAACTCCTTTGATAGTTCCAATCGTGCAATGTGGTTACCTGCACTCGATGGTCAGGTGGCTTGTAAGCATTTATGAACGCTCTGCTGTACATTTTGATATAATATGTTAACGCACACAGACGACTGCTAATGTGACAACTAAATAATTCCAGACAATATATTTACCACATTTCCGTATTTCTGCAAAATTAGACCAGGCGGAATCTGTTTTGGTGTAGATGTTTTATATAGTATCGTTAATTTTTGCTTTAATGGCTCCAAAATGATATAAAAAAAAAAATAATTTTACTATGCGCGCGCTTCAAAACGTGTGCTAAACTTATTAAACAAATAGTGAAAAAATTGGAAAATATTCCATTTTTTTTCTTTTTTTTTCCAACACAGTTCAAAAACTATTCATTTTAGAGAAAAATTGAAAAGGAAGGAAAGATTCGTGATTAAATTTTACACAAGATATATCTATTTTTAAATAAAAAATATAACATAATTATTGAAAATATAGCAAAACAACAAAAAAAATTTAAAAAATTACAATATTTTTGCGATTATTTTAAAAGTACTTATATTATAGGTAGGATCTTCATACTTGGCCAAAAAATCTTTTTGATATAATAAAACATCACACTAATTTTCGTTAAATTCAGTCTAATAGTTTTCGAGTAATAATTTTGCAATACAGATTTTTGAAAAAAAAATGAAATTTTTGCAAATTTAATTGAGCCCTAGATACTTAAAAATTTTATCATTTAAAAAAGGGCACTCAAACTTCAAATTGCGTCCAGAAAAATTGAAATCCGTTAATTAAGAGAGCCGTGGTAATTGTTTAAAGATATGTGTAATTTTTGCGCTTATAAACAAATAGAATAACTTTATAAATTAATTAAAATTATTTTCTTAACAAAAATGCTTTTAAAGTGCTCGGAAAGACACTTCTTTTACCAAAAAAAAAAACGTGGTGATTCGTTAATTGGTTCCAGAGTTATAGTTGACCGGGGTTTGGAGTGCTGTTTTTTAAACAAATACCTTTGTCATTCCGAGTACTTTCCGGGAGTGAATTTGAAAAACTTGCGCCTTTGTGCAACCCATATAAATTGTCGATTAAAACTATTGAACCGAGCATGAAATTCACGAAAAATGTATGGGAGGTAGTGGTGTGTGGTCGAGAGTTTGGCTACTCCGGCCTACTCGAAATTGAAATCCCGCGTTCAAAATAGCGACGCGCTTAAAAATTTTAATTATATCGGCTATTTTGATGTTTTTTTTTTAAATCGATATCTCACGAGCTGAAAAGTCCAAATATCGCATTTTCAAATGCGAATTATTTTTAATTATCGACCTATTATTAACGTATTGATAATTACTACTTTTTAATTTTCTATTAATTAATATTACTCAAATTTATATAGTTTTTATCCGTTCATTGTATTCAATTTATTTAAACATTCAAAATTTTTTCAAAGAATAATTATATAAATAAATTTTTAAAATCAAATTATCTTAGAAAAAAAGCATTATACTACATTTTTATTGAACAATTACCACGGCTCTCCTAATTACGAATCTCAATTTTTCTGGACGCATTTTAAAGTTTCAGTGCCCTATTATGTGATAAAATTTTCAAGTATTTAGAAGTCTTAATTTAGGTTAAGTTAAATTTGCAAAAATTTCAATTTTTTTTTTAAATCTGGATTGCAAAATTATTACTCGAAAACTATCGGACCGATTTTAACGAAATTTGGTGTGATGTTTTATTATATCAAAAAGATTTTTTTGGCCAAGTATGAAGATCCTACCTACAATACAGGGTGAGTCAGTTTTTTGTAGTAGGATTTTAATAGTTGATAGAGATTCATTTTTTAATAAGAAAAGTTCCTATAAACGTAGGTCTTAGAACGCTTTGTTTGTGACATATAGGGTGTTGAAAACAAACATTTTTTAAGAATTTTTCTTAATATCTCTAAAAGACCAACATATATTGAACTGAAATTTGGTATTAATAACACAATAGTGAATTTTTCTAAAAAATTACATAATTTCTAAATTTTTTAATCAATTCTGAATAAAACAGCTCTCTTTAAATTTTTTATAAAATGAACGTTTTTGGTTAAATTCATTTGGCATGAAACTGTTCCAACGATATTGGTAATACTTTTGTAATAAGAAAAATATGATGTACCCCTGAAAATCAACATTTGTTATGTCATGCCAAATTTCAGTTTAATATCTCTAAAATATTAAGAAAAATTCTTAAAAATGTTTGTTTTCTACACCCTACATCTCACAAACGAAGCCTTTTAAGACTTCTAACTTTTCTTATTAAAAATGATTCTCTATCAACCGTTATTATTCATTCAATCGTTTTTGTTGATTTTTAGTGCACATCATATTTTTCTTATTAATTCACAAATGTATTAGGTACCAATATCGTTGGAACAGTTTCATGCCAAATGAATTTAATCAAAAACCGTTAATTTTATAAAAAAAATTGAAAGATCTGTTTTTCAAAAAATTGATTAAAAAATTTAGAAATGAAGTTATTTTCCAGAAAAATTCACGGGCGTACAAATTATTTTTTTAAAGGGGGTAGTAACCCACCTCAGGCACGTCACTGGTGGGTGAAATGGATAACAGATATCTTTGTTTTAATCACCATAACTAATGTGTTATTAATGCCAAATTTCAGTTCAATATATGTTGGTTTTTTAGAGATATTAAGAAATATTCTTAAAAAAAGTTTGTTTTCAACACCCTATATCTCACAAACGAAGCGTTCTAAGACCTACGTTTATAAGAACTTTTCTTATTAAAAAATGAATCTCTATCAACTGTTAAAATCCTACCACAAAAAACTGACTCACCCTGTATAAGTACTTAAATTTTTGTTGTTTTTGTTATATTTGCAATAATTATGTTGTAACTTTTTATTTGAAAATAAGTATATCATGTGTAAAATTTAATTACAAATATTTTTTTCCTATTCAATTTTTCTCTAAAATGAATAGTTTTGAACTGTGTTGAAAAAGAGAGAAAAAAAATGGAATTTTTTCCAATTTTTTCACTATTTGTTTAATAATAAGTTTAGCACACGTTTTGAAGCACGCGCATAGTGAAATTATGTTTTGTTGTATCATTTTAGACCCATTAAAGCAAAAATTAGCGATACTATATAAAACATGGATGTTTTGAAACAGTTCCCGCTTGGTCTAAATTAAAATTCAACATTTCAATCCCTACTTATCTTCAATTTATGCAAACACACAGATTTATAATTTAAATAAACAACGGAAACACTCACCATGAAACATATACCTCCGGTTTTTCCACGGGCCACATTTGTTTTCCGTTTTGATAAGGGCCCTGCTTCAAAAGTTAATAGCCTTACAAAATAAGTTGGCCCTTCCAGAGCCGTAATTTTCCATATTTAAATTGAATTCTCCCTCGCCCCCGACACAGACAGGAATAAAAAACGACTTTTATTAAAATTAAACGTCTTTGTTAATTCCACCGGACGCTTTTTTTTATGGCATTACGCCAAGCATGCCGGACTTTATGCCCAGCATTGCGTAAAGCATAACTCACATTCGATTGTGAAGCACCAGCGCTGCGCTGTCCGTCGTGTGTGTACCGTTGTCTAGATAGCCTGCAAGGGACACACGGACTACACTAAATTAGACGTCTTAATTGAATTTGTGGAAATGCTGATAACTCGGTCTGCTGTTACTGCTCCGGGCACAATATCAAGTATTTAAAAGGACATAAATTACACGGCCGCCGTATCTGCTGTTGCTGGAGTCGTTCGGTTTCGGAATTTATGTACTTTAAAGCAGCAAAACAAAAATGGCCAAATAAAAGGGCCGATACTGAATCGAAAAGCAAGTTCTCATTAGATACGGAGAACGGGGCAGGGGTTACTGTGGCGGTTTCGTTTTTTTATCGGTCCTTTTTTAGCGAGTTTGAACGTATTGGCGTGGATTTCGAATTAAAGGGAGCAATTTCCGATTTTGACTGAATTATGAGGTATCTGCCGCCTGGGAGATTGTAATGGAGTGAGCTGATGTAATCAAACTTTTTTATTAGAAGTAAGCGGCAGAAGATATTTTTTTCGATTCTCTTATTACTGCATTTTCAGGTTTTTAATGTAAGGCGGGAATGAGTATTCTAAAACGAAATAATAGTTCAAACACTTTTTTCATACTTTTAGATTTGTAAGCAAGGGCAAAAAGTAATAAAAAGTCAGTTACTTTTATGTCCTAGGGCACAAGATAATTATTAAGTGGGAAAATAGAAATGCATTTGCTGAAGGCAAAGTTAAAATTAATAAGAAACTAAAATAATAAAAAAAATTAATAAATAATAAGAATATAATAATACTTTATTACAAGCTAGTTGCTAATGCAATACAAATTTTTACATGTTACACATAAACATACAAAATACGAATAACAATAGGTGCCTTAAATATCTACTTTATTCTTAATAAATTCTCTACAAGCATATTTAAATTTGTTCATTGATTTTAATTATTTAATTGATTACAGAGCCCCACAAAAAAAGAGGCAGGTCCGAAAGACAAGACCATGGTTTTGGGGTCGCTGAATCCGAATCCGCTGTCCGTTTGACACGATTAGCTCTGGTTTATGGTCAATTCAAGGTCAAATATAGAAAATCAATTGTCAACAAACTAAACCTATGTATTTATATGTTTTTGGGGTCGCCAAATCCAAATCCGGTGTCCGTTTGATGCGACTAGCTCTGGTTTAAGGTCAGTTCAAGGTCAAATGTAGAAAATCCATCGTCAACAAACTAATCTACTAAACTGTACGTTTAAATTGAAAATCCACCCGCAGTCTTGGATTGGCAGATTGCCAATCAAACTGTAACTAAGGACAAAATTAGATGGGCAATGCAGACCTTCTCACCCTTCAAATCACCAGGCACTGACGGTATATATCCAGCTCTCTTACAATGGGGCTTGGATGTTTTAATGCCGCACCTGGAGCGGATGTTTAGGCTGTGTTTTGCACACCTTTACATTCCAAAGATCTGGAGGGAGGTAAGGGTTGTATTCATTCCCAAAACAGGGAGGCTGGATTATACCTCCCCAAAGGCGTATCGACCCATCAGCCTGACCTCGTTTCTGTTGAAAACGATGGAAAAGCTGTGTGAACGATACATAAGGGATAGTGTGCTGATGGACAGACAGCCACACCCTAATCAACATGCATACACTCCAGGGCGATCTACCGATACTGCTCTCCATCAGGTGGTGGGCAGGATCGAGAGATCTTTGGACAACAAGGAATCCACCCTGGGGGTATTCATTGACATAGAAGGGGCGTTTGATAAAACGTCCTTTCCCAAAATCAACTCGGCTCTCATGGAGAGAGGGGTTTCTTCCACCATCTGCAGATGGATATCGAATATGCTCACAAAAAGAGCTATACAAATCAGTGTGGGGGATGCCTCCGCGAGAGGAATTGTTGCAAGGGGCTGTCCGCAGGGAGGTGTTCTATCACCACTGCTGTGGAACTTAGTTCTAGACAGTCTCTTGTGCCACCTCAACTCGGAAGGCATCTATACCATCGCTTATGCAGATGACCTCACTATGCTGATTAGCGGTAAATTCGAAGGGATCCTTTGCCAAAGAATGCAAACAGCCCTGAGAATTATTGAAAAGTGGTGTGAGGACCATGCTCTGTCAGTGAACCCCAGGAAGACGGAAATGGTCCTCTTCACGAGGAAGAGAAAATTGGGGCCAACAAAGGCACCAACTCTCCTAAACACTACGCTAAGCTTTGCATCTGATGTGAAGTACCTAGGGGTTACACTCGATGCAAGGCTAACATGGAATCTTCACTTTGAAAGAAGATTAAAAAAGGCGTACATATCCTATAAGTAGTGCCGCAGAACCGTTGGCGAAACCTGGGGTATGAAACCAAACGTGGTTATGTGGATATACACTGCCATAGTGAGGCCAATGTTAGCCTATTGGGCTGTCGTCTGGTGGCCGAAATCCCAGCAGACGACAGCTAGACAAAAGCTCAGCCAAGTACAAAGGATTGCCTGTCTGAGCATAACTGGAGCTATGCGAACAACACCCACCATAGCAATGGAGGTAATGCTGTGTCTGCCACCTCTGGATATTTATCTAAGAGAAATGGCTTTGACAACTATGCTTCGCCTCGAGAACGTTGGCTTAAAACCGGTTGTAGGATGTGGAGAAGTCAGAAGTCGCCTGTGGAATGAGGTCGTCAGGAAGACGCCCCTCCTGCAGGCAGACACTGACAGTATTTCTCCCCGGTTTGCATTTGACAAACCCTACACCGTACTCATTAAGAGACAGGAGGAGACCGCCCGTGGAGATGTAATTAGCATCTTCACAGACGGATCAAAAAGGAAGGAGGGTGCAGGATGTGGAATATACTCTAGATCCCTGCACATCCGATATCAGTGGGCAATGGATAGGCATGCTACCGTTGTACAAACGGAGTTAGCAGGCATAACCATAGCCGCGAAGGAAATTGCCCGCAGGCATACTACGGGCAAAACCATTAGAATCTACACGGATAGTAGACAAGCACTACTGACCTTGCGTAATCATAAGATAATGACTAGGACAGTATGGGAATGCCATGAAGCACTGGTTGTGGCCTCGGCCGCTAACAGCATATCTGTATGCTGGGTAAAGGGACACGAGCAGTGCTATGGCAATAAAGAAGCCGACAAGCTAGCCAGGAGCGCATCGGGCCTCAACATTTTTGGACCCGGCCCCTCCAGTGTGCTTCCGTTGTCGGCACTTGTTGGAATTATCAAGGAAGACACCCACAAAGAATTTATGAAACGGTGGGATGAAACAATCAGCTGTCACTTTGCTAAGGAGTTCTTAGTGTATCCTAGCAAAGACACAGCCAAAAAATACCTGGCTATGTCTAGGTCAAATCTTCGCCTGGTGACAGGTATTCAAACTGGACACTGTTGGCTAAGGAAACACCTTTACAATATGGGGAAGTGTGAAACACCTCTTTGTAGGGGCTGTGAACAGGAAGACGAGACGGTGTTGCATTTACTATGTGAATGCACTGCCGTCTCGTCAACAAGAGAGTCCATGTTGGGAGAACGCTGGCCTTCAATGGCCTATATTAGAGAGACCCCCCTGAGCAACGTCACCACCTTTTTCACTGTAATAGGCTGGTTGGCGGCTCAGGTGGATTGATCTCTCTAATGGGAGGATGTACAAGGGGCCCAATGGGGCCTAAGTGCTGTAGCTTTGCTACCCTCCCCACAATTCCAGACTCCAGACTATACGTTTTTGGAGTCGCCGAATCCGAATCTGATGTCCATTTGACACAATCAGATCTTGGTTGAGGTTAGTTCAAGGTCAAATGTAGAGAATCAATTGAAAACAAAGTTAACTTACATAACTATATGTTTTTGGGGTCGTTGAATACGAATCTGATGTCCGTTTGAACCGATCAGGTCTATTAAATACTTTCTAATAGAAAAGTATCAATCAAGATGCTTATACACATTTTTTGGTTTTAAACCTAAGCGAAAAATTTGATTGGGTTTGAGCAGAGAGAAAGGTTTCGCTAAGATATTAAAGAAGGAGGAAATTTGGTGGCAATAAAACTATCACTGATATTACTAGTGATACTAGTGATGACGAATATATTCCATATTATGTTGTGAAAAAGATAGGAACAATATCACAAAAAAACTAAATGGTGTTTGATATTTGGGCCTGGTAGAGAATGGAGCAGAGTTCCTAATATCATGGCTAAAAATAAAATACTAAACAAGCCGGAAAAGTGAAAGCTTTTTACTATCAGTACAAAAATAAGTAATATTTTTCTAACTATGAAGAATTTTCCTTGGGTTACTACAATAATATTGTTCGATGAATCACTTCAAACATTGATGTTATAAACCTAACGACTAGAGTGGACTGTTCACTGATTCGTCAAAGAGAAGCAAGAAAGCTGTTTGCTACTGCATAATACAAATGTGTATGCAGCCATACCATCTCAAATTACATTTTTTACATTCTCATTTGGATTATTTCCCAGAAAATTCGGTTGACTACAGTAAGGAGAGGGGAGAGAGATTTCAACAATATATTATGGAGTGTCGGTACCAAGGTAGATCAGATATAAATATGTTAGCCGATTACTGCTGGTCGTTAAAACGAGATTTACCATCAAAGTTGAGGAAACTTAAAAGAAATCCACTTCGTAGATCTTTTGACAGCAAAACAGTTTGACACCACAATCGTGAGTAGCAGTTTCGATCCCATAATAGTGGGATATAGTGATTTCATGTGATTCATCAAGGCAAAAAACCTCCTCTTGAAAATCTGTTCTCAAGAATCTCAAACGACACGGACTGACTGTGTAAATTATTGTATATGAAGCATTAACGGCACATGGATTTATAGCTTACTTAATTAGGCTTATTAATACTAAAATTTTGTCATGTCAAAACAATTAACTCGAAAGTCACGGGCTAAGAGTTACGTTTTCTTTCTTTAATCTTATTTGTGACTCAAATTTTAATACCCATAAATGCTTACTTTGATTGAGTTTAGAACTTGAGAGTATTTAGCATACCTGATCGAGTCAAATAGATTCGGATTCAGCGACTCCAACGTATGGATATATTGGTTTACTTTGTTGGCAATTGATTTTCTATATTTGACCTTAAACTTACCTTAACCCAGACCTGGTCGGGCCGAATGAACGCCGGATTCGGATTCAGCAACATCAAAAACGTATGGATACGTAGGTTTACTTTGTTTGCAATTGATTCTCTACATTTGACCTTGAACTGACCTTAACTCAGATCTTATACAGTCAAATGGACACCGGATACAGCGACCCCAAAAACATATAGGTATACTTTGTTGGCAATTGATTCTCTACATTTGACCTTGAACTGACCTTAACCCAGAACTAATCGGATCAAACGGACATCGGATTCGGTTTCAGCGACCCCAGAAACGTGTAAATATATTGGTTTACTCTGTTGGCAATTGATTTTCTACATTTGACCTTGAACTAAACTTAAACCAGAGCTAACCGTGTTTCACGGACACCGGATTCGGATTCAGCGACCCCAAAACCATATGAATACCATGGTCTTGTCTTTCTGACCTGCCATTTTTTTTTTGTGGGGCTGTGTTATCGAAGACCATTGAACAACTAAGACCCTTATTAAAAAAATATTTATGGTGAACATTTGGTATATAAAAATTTTCCCTTCTCCCGGTTTGATAATTATGCAAGTCATTTACAGGTTTACAATTTTCTAATAAATGGGTAGGAACCAGACCATGTATAATTTTTTATACAAATACAAGAACATTTGTATACACCTTCTGTTGTATACTAGATATATTAAATGTGTCCAACATAACTTTTATGCCAGTTCTTTCTTTTATTACGTTAAAATATGTCATAAAGCCCTATTTTGTCTCTTCTGTGGCATTTTTAGATCAGATTAAGTTGAAACTCAAAAGGAGGCGAAACCACTGTATTATAGATAGTCAACCTAACCCACACACTTAAGTCATCCCCAATTCTTCCCATAGCTTTTTGAGCTACTTTCTTTGCTATTCTTCATGAGAAGAAACTGAGATGATCGTTCAAAATAATTCCCAAATAGTGATTTTTCTCACTTTCTCTATAATTCAGTATCAATTAATTCATTTGCATGGTTAACAGTGTTGAACCTACTCATCTTACATAATACAATGTACAATGTCATTAATATACAATATAAATAGGTTTGGTCCTAGAATCGTACCTTGCGGTACACCATACTTAGTTTCCTTTTCAGATGACACAATCCATTAAACTTGACAACTTGTGTTCGGTCTTTCATATAATTTTCAAATCATTCAATTACAGAACCACCAACACCATATTTAATTAATATTTGTAAAAGTAAATGTCTGTCAATGGCTCGTCTAAAATCCAGGAAAACTACCCCGAGCACTACTTTTTGCTCCATAACATCCTTTCATCTATAAATTACTGAGTGCAATTTCACATGAGTTTTTATTTCGAAAACCTGCTTGAACTTTCGTTAAAAGACTATTGGTTTCCAAGTAATTTATAAACTGATCATTGATTGAATTGAATTCGAGAAGTTTTTCATATGTTGGTTCCATATTTATCAGTCTAAATTCTTCACATTTTACTGTTTCTAGTTTTTTGGAAAGATTCCCGCCTGGAAACTACTGTTTATAATATGCAGACAAAGGTCACTTCCTATTTCAAAAGCACTTCTTAGAATCTTTGTATTTATACCATCTACACTGCTACTTCTATGTTCATCTTTTTTACAATTTTTCTTAATTCCCATAGGTCGATATATTTCGAATTTTCAAATCTAGTTCTCGTTCTAATATTATTAATAATAATTTAAGTTTCATTTTTTCTAATTATATTAAAATTATTACATATTTCATCAATACCGTCCAAAAACTATTTGTTTAATTTTTCTACTATTAATCTGTTTTTAGTTATAAGCCTATTATCAACAACTATTCCACTTTACCACTGACTTTTGTTTTCTCATTTACACTTCGTTTCAATTCTCTCCACATTTCTTTGGTTTTATGTTTCATATTATCTGTTTTCTTTTCAAATTCTTCAAACTGAACTAACAATTTTTCTATTTAGTACAAAATACGGAAGTCAAATAGTTATTCACTCTTATATATAATAGTTTCAACAGTTTTGATTAATGAGGATGCTTATTCTCAGAGCAATCTACCTTTTAAAAAATCTATATTGTAAACACCCTCTATAGATACACCTACTGAAGTGTGTTACAATGATATCCAGTAAAATAGGAATTTTCGTAAACAATTACATCTTGACTTATTACTAAATGATTCATTAAATGCCAAACCACGGTGCAGATACGGAAATTCTCGTTAAATACTCAAAGATGCGGATACAACTTTTTTCTTTTTCGTTTCCCTCATTTTAACAGATTAGCAGAAAGTATCCTCCCAGTTGGGCTAATTAATGAAAAATCCGATGGCCGATAAGGGGTTTAAAGCAACACAAATCTTTAATACAATTTTCTGCATTGGTGCGCACATCAAGGGGCCATTAAATACCATCAAGGATTAACGCAGCTGGTAAATTGCCTGAATAAGAGGAGTAATTGTAAATCATATGGTTGATAATTAGACAACGAATGTAAGTAAGTGGGTAATAAAGAGTAGTAGTTATTATTTTTTTTCATTTTGGTCGCTGGTACGTAAAGTAAATTGTTCATAATTAATTTATAAAATAATAAATTTTTTCACAATTCTGGTAATATCAATAACACAAAAAATGCTTTAAATTGAAAGAAGTTGGAAGTATTTAATTTTTTCACATTTTAAAATTATTTTCAATTCCACATCGTATTCAATTTCTTCTGGGCGTTTCCTAACTTCCTTGTTGAATTTAATAAACAAGTATTGAATCTGTTCCGTTTCGATATTTTTTTGCAGCATCTTCGGTAATATTAAATATCTCCTGATATGATTAAAAGATGTGGTATCCACCTTTTGTTCATAACTTTCTAGCACTGCATTGGTGTCTGTGGGATATAACTTACAAAGTATATTGTATCTTAATTGTCAACGCTACTTACACAAGTATTACTTGCTGACAGAGAGCGACCTACCAAATAGTAAATGGTTTTCGCTCTTTTAAAATATACATATAAGTAAATATAATTTATATAATTTTTCGAATATGTTTGGTAAGTATATTATCAAATAAATTATAAAACAGCTCTATATTATTTCCTGTCAGGGACTGTACGGCATAACTTTCGTATATGTTGAAAAGCCATCATTATTAAATTGTCGTTTATTAAATTGTCGTTTCTATGAAATAGATATTTTATGTTCAAGTAACGTTATTAATGAAACTGATATCTGCAATATGTACGTTATGAAACTACGAAACCTATCATTGGCTGAACGTGATATAGAATAGAGAACTTTTTAATAAAATCTGCATTGCTAAATATATCTTTGCATATATATAAGTAGTAAAAGTCGCCCAAGGAAGAATTTATGGTAAAATATTAAGATTTCAGAGGAGCAACTTCAAGATGTTCAACTATGTAAGAATAATGAAACTAATTATTTCATAAGTATAGCATAAAAAAATTGCTAAAAATTGACACCCACAGTATTTTTGTTAATGATCTTACATCTACTTTTTCACAAATCTTACAACTATTTTTTCAAATTTCTTTCTTTTTCTAAAAATTTTCATAATTTATTATGTTGCTGTGAGTAAAATCTGTTTTTTTTTTATTTGCTTAGATTTATTGCAGAATACCAACGTAATTTTTACTGATGTAAATGGTGTACTGAAAATCAGGTTTAGCCTTTTTGGTATGAAAATTCTCTCCATATCGCTCGACATTGACAGTCACTGCGTTTCCAGCTTCATTATTAAAGAAACAAAATTTTATAATAAATTTCACAAATGTCAAAGCTAAAGGTGGCTTTGTAAGAATACCCAGAGATGACCTAAAAAAATATAAAATAAAGAATATTTTAGTAAATAATTTATAGAATTGTAAATAAAAGTAAAAGGACATTTGTTAAAAATGTGTTAGTTATAAGTAGTGGTGTGAAAAAGTGTTTGAAAAGGACATTCAAAGACTGAAAATTTCTGTGCATGAACCTTAAGCAAAGCTAGGGACAGAATAATCAGGAAGGTGGAGAAAAACAAAGACATCATTGATTGGTTACGGCTTGGATTTTGCAAGATGTACCGAAAAATAAAACAAGAAAAAATCCAAGGAAGAAATTTAAATACTTACCAGTAAATCCATAATTTGTCAGAGTCCAGATAAAGTTATTTTGGCAGCCCATGAAAATTATCCGCTACCAGCAGTAGAAAGCAGTTCCGAGGCCGTTTCCAGTGGTCCCATAAATAGTCTGCAAGGCTTCTACGTAGTTTCCAGCGAAGAAAACTACAAATTTCACAACATAACAGGTACCTAAAACACAGTGTACTAAAATATCGCTAGCTATTCCAAATAAATCATGCTTTCTATCGCATCAAATCTTTGCAAAGTATAAATAACAAACCACAGGACTTACCTGTACAAAAATAAGCAAAATCCAATCACTAATAACTCAAATAATTCAATATTGCCAAGAGCTCTGACAAAATCTGTCAAATGAACAGCCATTTTATTTAATTCTGACTAATTCTTGTGTAGATATAAGGATGTCCCTGAACGATAGGCAACAAATAATATAAGGAAATCTACTCCGGATTGCATAGATAAAGTTAATTAATAGAAATTTTTTTAATTATTCCTTATATTATTTGCAAGCTAAGCAGAAAAAGGCGAATTTTATTGTTAAAAATATTCTTTATGATGGAAAACAAATTCTATATAAAAAAGGTATTCATAAATTTGAGTTTATAGTCTTCAAGTCAAAAAAAAAAATATATAACAAAATCTTGAAAAATCATTAAATTTCAAACTCGTTCGTTCCAAAGTGTGTTGCATTGTACTAGTTTGTGAGAACCGACTCATGAGAATTTTCTGATATTGTCTGTATAACAAGAGTCTACCAACAACTAGCCAGAGATAAAGTACAAGGTAAGACATAAAAAAATATATAGTAGAGATTTGTATGAAACTATTTACAATTTAATTAAAAATACAATCTAAACCAAAAACCCACACACATCCAAAATTTATATTATAATATTATATTACAATATCTACCTAAGGTTTTTTTTGGATAGGCAGCTCGAATGCAAATAAACTAAATAAGGACATTAAGTGTGAATAATTTTTCAATAATCGCGCAATCGGAAAAAAAGAAGCACCATGTGAAACTACAGCGACTACGTGATAAGTGAAGTAGTTAGACAAACTAAACGAACATAAAAGGGCGCATAATAAAGTTATTAAAATATTTACCTCTTTGCAAAATTACCATGAAGAAATTAAGATCGTTAGCGCTGCGGAAGCTTGCGACTCCAGTGTTAACTTCTAAATTGTCAGGCGGGAAACTCCTGAAAGGAAAACTTCGTAGTTTCTGCAAAGGCTCCGCAACTATTGAGAGCGTAATTAAATTCAATACTCGTTTAATTCCTTTCTTCGCTGTGGCCGGTTATAAAGCTGTACGGAATACAGTAACTAGCTATTTCTTTTGAAATATAGGGGTCTTGGTGGGGCGTGCTGCGAGCGTTTTCCGTTATATTTAACAATTATCTTAAAACGTAGACTGTTTTAGCCAGGCCATCGACCTCGCAGACGAATAACTTTTGTTTTATTTCTGTACGCGAAATACATGAAAATTATTTCTGGGAACGTAAATCAAAAACCTATTTATACTAATAAAAGTTATAGCAACAGCAATAACATCAATAACACAAGCCTACAAAAAAGAAAAGTGGTCTGTTCTAAAAACTAGACTTATGTATTCTTATATTCATATTTTGACGTGCTCTATCCAAATGCGGGACCAGAGTTGAAATCGCGAAAAACCTTCCTTAAGAAAATACGGAAAATTTTGCTTTGGTAAACCAACTGAAAACGACCGCAGGACCATATTTATATGTAGGATTTTAATGTGCTGAACCCAGGCTCTGAATTGCCCCATCACCCTTTGTTTTTTGACAGTGCAAATACATCTTAAAGTTTCATTAATTTTCTGTTGGTGTTTTAGTTTCAGTACTGTGTTTGTGTGTCTAGGATACAAACTGCTGGTTTCCTTTTGATGAGTTTCGCCAGCAGCTTGAGAAACGACATACAGAAAGTAAATCCCTTTTTACATTTATTTCTTCTTACATTTCTAATAATGAAATTCAGTTGAGAATTTTAGGGGACAAACCTTCGAACTTTCGTTCGTTGCTTTATTCTTTTTGAAGCCAAGTTTATTGTCTCTGCCTGTAATTAGAGCACTTCTAGGTGGTGACGATGGGCAATAGATCACACCAGCAGAATCTTTGGGTAAATGGAAGGAATTTCTCAAATTTTAGAGTTACTTTGCACGATTATAAAACAGTGGAGGATCATAGAGTGATTCCGACATCGGATTTGGCTACAACACGACAAAGTACATACAGATGTGGTCCTATAGTAACTCTAGTTTTTTCTTTAAAATTGTTCCAAATGCTATATCCCCTAGATTGGGATTTTCCGTATTTAAGGATGCTGCATTCTCAATGAAGTACAATTACACCTAAGAGTGGTTAAAAAAGAATGGAGGATGATGAAGCCAATGGTGCCGGATTTGGATTCAGTGCGTCGAAATACATACGGGCATATAGGTCTAATCTTTGGAACATACTCTTTTCTTTTTTTGTGGGTCTAGTTACCTTAAGAGTAAATTCATAATTATTTAAGTTAAAAGCTTAACAAAGTCATTTTTATTGCACAAACAGCTTGGTTAAAAACAGGAGTAAAACTATATTATACACCAGATCCACAATAACAAGCAGTGATCCATTCTCAACATGTAGACCGTATGACGGCTAAGATGAGGAGAAAACGTGATTCTGCGGGGGGTGTTAATGATAATGACAATGGCCAGTTTCGCCAGACTTTACTGGCGTATTCTAGTGATAAAGGTAGCAGGAATTTATTATATTAAAAAATTTCGAGCTTACGTTTCCCCAGGAAGTTTCCTAGATGTTTTAAGTTTTATAACTTTTACCTTATACAAGTAGTTAGCAACGATCATCCTCAGTGATATTTTAAGACATAACTTTCTTACTGCTAGGTTTTCTGCATTTTTTATTCTGCAGAAAGAGGTCATTTTGTTAAAATTAATGAAAACGCATCATTTTCGAGGAAAAATATTGACTGTGTCAAAGTCAAAAAGCTTCTATTTATAATTCGTCCCTTCCTACATTCTGTCAAAGTAAATATTAATCTTTCTGTTAGTGTGTTTATTCATTCACATTATTTAAACGGAAAATTATTGTTAATAAAACTATTTAACTAGAAATTTCCAGTTTGATACAACCATGTTTGATAAAGAACCAATGTTAAAGGACATACTCAGGACTTTTGCTCGAAAACGGTGCGTTTCCAGTAATTTTAGCAAGAGTAATCTTTTTGAGTAAAACGAAATGTTACGTGTTAATATAACATAGAAACCCTATCAAAAATTTTATAAAATTTCAATATAGTACGTTGTATTTTAAAAGGCATGACTAAAACGATTTTAATGAGACGTTTTTTAGTATTGTGCATCTAAAGAAATAAAAAATCCATGAACAGGAAAGAATCAAAACACCCCATATTTGATCAAGGTCAAGGATGGCTTTTTAAAAGAATCTTAAAATATATTTTTTAACAATATAATATTTGCTTTAAATGAGTATGCCCTTAATTCAGAGGATTTACCGTCTGACAATCTCAGTAGCATCAGAATTTGCACTGGAAAATGAAACCATCGAATTATTTAGGTTACTGAAATACGACGAATATCTAAAATACGTTAACGAACCTATTCTGCTTTCCCGTCTACTCATTTCAGTACTTGTAGTTTTTTTGACAAATTACATATACGTCCCACTACTCGCCCCAAATTATTCCATTCATGTATCTCTCCAAATTTTTATATTTGTCTTATAATCAAATAATCTTTCTATGCGACGAATTGATAGGTCATTATGTGACGCATTTTTTTAGATATCAACCAATTAAGATGTCTGCTAAGAAACATTTGAATATTTTGTGTAATTCTATAAAATGTAGCTTACATTTTGTATCGTACAATCTTTAATTTTAAAGAAAGGAAATAAGCAAATAAGTAAGTACAGTTTTTATTTTTAGATAAACTAAAGATATCAATTATTATTTTTTGAAATTACGGTAAATTTTACTGATTAGTACTTATAGCCATTGTTACATGGGTATGTAATAATAAAAATTATCCTATATAGGTTACATAAAAGTTACACTTTGCTATTATTAATAATTCAAAATTAATAGAAATTACAATTTCCTTAATAGACCATGAGCTAGCGCACATGGGTGTGGCGTCATCGAAAAATGTATGGCATTTTGAGGTCTGAAAAGGGTAAATTAGTTAATGAAAATAAGGGAGGTTTTAAGGGCTGACCCGTATTCGAAAATTTGGAAAATTAATTTCCTTTTGCATAAAATAATTCGTTTTTCACTCATCTTAAAGTGATGCAAAAATAGACATTAATAAGTACCTACCATTTTCAAATGCCAGATGGTTTTAAATAGCCGAAAGCATGGTTCATAGGGGTGAACTCGCAAGAAGAAGAAAAAAATCATCGTTTACTTTTTGTCTGGCAATCGAAACAATGAAAATGTTATGAAAATGATAAAAATAAATTGTCAGACGGTTTCCAATGTTCGGAGTCGGTTTCTCTGTGGAAAATTTTTAACATTTTCCAGTGATCACTATTTGTCTGGTATCTCGGGTACTTAAAATTAATATCCATATTTCTTATCACAAAAAATTTGCCAGATAAATTGGGAAATGGAAAAATTGTGCCAGACAAAAGAAAGTTCGTAAAAATATATATTAAAGTTTAAATGATTTATTTTTGTCTGTTCGAAACGCCAGAAACTTTTCTGAGGGCGAGGACTGCCCTGATGACGTAGACAATCAAGATGGAAGCGACGGTGAGTTGAATGTGCAAGATGAAGTACAAAATGTCGACGATTAAGACGTTGACGGTGACGGTGATGATGACAGTGACAGTGACGTTAATTACTGATAACGATAAGATAGCGGTTCTAGTTCAATTTATTTTGAAAAATATATATTATTGTACGATTACTTTTTATAATAAGTAAATAATAATACAAAATTTTTTATTCATATTGCAATTATTAACTGCATCCTCTACATTAATTTTTTATTTATTTATACACTTGCAAAGAACCCAACTAGTCTGACAATTTTAATTTTAGTTTGTAAGTGTATTTTCAATTATTTGTAACATCTTGTAATAAGCACTTTTTATTTATTTGAAGTTCATATTTTGAATAACATTCTCCTGCAATTTTATTTCTTAATTCAAATATGATTTAAAAATGTGAATTTTTTAAATTTACGAAGCTTTTTCCTATTTTCCAGCTTTCTTGGCTAGATAAGTCACTTCCGTTGACATCATCAGATTCAGTAGGAAATTTTACGTCGGAAATAGTATTTCGAGTATGTTTCTCGCGTAATTACAGCTTATATAAAGGGAAAAAGTCGAAAATAATGAGAAATTGTACTTTTCTACAACTTTGTTTATTTATTTATATATTTTTGAACAGCCCAACTTGTCTGGTATTTTTAATTTGAGTTTGTAAATGTATTTTTTATTAAAAAACTAATTACCATACAACAAAAAGATACTGAACTATTTAATTTAATTTATTTTTTTTTAATTTTCCAACAACCCAACTTATCTGGCGTTTTAACCTGAAGTACAATAATAGAAATGCAAAATGCCAGTTAAAAATAAATCGTTTAAATTAGAAAAAAAAGAAAACCAAATTTTCGTTAATTTTTTTGTAATTCATTTATACATTTTCGAACAGCTCAGCTTGTCTAGCATTTGTATGTTGTGTTTATACGCGCATTTCTAATTGAAATGTAAAATCCCAGACGGAAATAAATTATTGAAATTTTTATAAATTTTTTCATGCTTTTTTATTTATTTATAAATTTTCGAATCAGCCAATTTGTCTGGCATTGAAAATGAATAACATTTTATAATACCGCAAACACAATGGCTTTCTGTTTTTGTACATTAAGCTCACTGACAAATGTTAAAAATTTTCACATAATTTTCCATAGGGATACTCGACTCCGAACATTGGAAGCTTTCTTTATCATTTTCATAACAAAAATTTTCATTGTTTCGATTGCCAGACAAAAAGTAAACGATGATTTTTTTTTTCTTCTTGCAAGTTCACCCCTATGAACCACCCTTTCGGCTATTTAAAACCGTCTGGCATTTGAAAATTGTTAGATACTTATTAATGTATATTTTTGCATCAACTACCAGACACTTTAAGATGAGTGAAAAATTATTTTTTTTATGTAAAAGGAAATTAATTTTTCGAATTTTCGAACAAGGGTCGGCCCTTAAAACCACGTTTATTTTCATTAACTAACTTACCTTTTTCAGACCTCAAAATGCCAGAGATTTTTCGATGACACCACACTCAAATGCGCTAGCTCACGGTCTATAATTTATGGACTGATTTTTCCTTTCCGAAACTTAGGCAAACCATGTCATATCGCGATTTTTCAGTGTGTTTATTTGTCAAACAGANCCGAGTTAAAAATTCTCACATAATTTTCCACAGAGAAACTCGACTCCGAACATTGGAACCCGTCTGGCAATTTATTTTTATCATTTTCATAACAAAAATTTTCATTGTTTCGATTGCCAGACAAAAAGTAAACGATGATTTTTTTTTTCTTCTTGCAAGTTCACCCCTATGAACCACCCATTCGGCTATTTAAAACCGTCTGGCATTTGAAAATTGTTAGATACTTATTAATGTATATTTTTGCATCAACTACCAGACACTTTAAGATGAGTGAAAAATTATTTTTTTTATGTAAAAGGAAATTAATTTTTCGAATTTTCGAACAAGGGTCGGCCCTTAAAACCACGTTTATTTTCATTAACTAACTTACCTTTTTCAGACCTCAAAATGCCAGAGATTTTTCGATGACACCACACTCAAATGCGCTAGCTCACGGTCTATAATTTATGGACTGATTTTTCCTTTCCGAAACTTAGGCAAACCATGTCATATCGCGATTTTTCAGTGTGTTTATTTGTCAAACAGATTTGTTCCTTTTACAAAGCCAGAAAACTACGATGCAAATTTTCCTTAATTCTTTTGTGGTTAAAAAGATATACCACATGAACTCATCTTCACAGTTCCGACATCGACAAATGGAATCCCCACTAATTTCGTATACTTCTTCAATTAACAATTGTCCTCTTAGAAGTCCTATAAATTATCTAAACCTGACCCCACTCGGACTCAGTATTATATCAGTTCTCTTCTGAGCAAACATTCAACACTTCCCTCACTTGAATTTGTTCTGGTTATGAGATACATTCATTATGTCCTTCCTGCATCTCTATCTCTAAAGCTTTTTTAGAGATACTGCAGAGATTATCAAATTCTGAATCTGGTCTTAAGTAAAATCATTTTTCAGTTCATCTACTTTTTAATTTTTTATTTTTCAGTGACTGTATACCATGAAACCTAGTACAACCTAACCAGTTCAGTGATTGCAAATAAGTTTTGAGTACCTATACCCTGTTTGAGTCTAAAGCTTTTGTTGCAGCCTGACCATCGGAAAGCATTTATCCACATGTGTAACTTTTTCGGTCAATGGAATTGCGTAGGTAGCGTTTTCACGCTCCTAGACTCCTTGCCACCTCTGTTTCAGTCATAATTACCCAGCACATTTTCCACGATTTGTTTTGAAGTTATCCGTACACCATCAAGCTCTATTTTTTCAACTCGCATTCTTTCCGATTCCTTTAATTCTTGAGCATAAAGTACTTAACTTATCAATTTTTTTTCTTTGAGAGTGATTGTAACTACATTCTTTTTAATAGTAATCTTGTCACATTACACACAATGATAATACATGTCATTACACGAGTTACTTTCTTCAACGTAATAATATATGGTTGGTCCAACTTGATATTTCCCATAGTGAAATTCTGAATTTCTATGCATCTCTCTGCATGATTTACAGCGAATACCCTTACCACCAGTTCTCTTTGAATATTCTTAACAAAACTGAAATAATACGACTACGTATACGAAAACAGCTGAGACAAGTGCAATATTATTGCACTATTTTCACGTTACGATGCATTCTAGGACAGGTTATTTTATGTAAATTGCACGGTCCATGTGGTTCAAAATTCATTTCTAACTTTTATTTGTACCCAACATTTCCTGGCGGTTTACTTTTTGTCGCAGAGGAAAGAATGTTCCTGACCAAGAAAATTATTTTTGCTTTTCATAAGAATTCAAATAAATCAAAAAGTAATATTAAGAACTCAGTAAACTGGTGTGTAAGATGTTTAAAACTGCAATTTTAAATTATATAGATCAGCCAAATGAGGCTATTAAAGGATTAATTTATGTAGGTATTATTTTTAAGGACAAATTTTTGTATAGCTGTAACATTTGGATTTTATAACATTGTATGTATCCAGTCACTTGACGTCATCATCGACTCATGTTCTGACAGTCCTGTAATTATTTTGAAATGTTAGTGACATAATAAAAAATCAAATATAAACTGGATTTTATTTAAAAAATAATATTTATTGAAAAATAAAAGGCAAATATGTTCCCTAATTTAGAAATACATTTTCCCAGAGAAGGAAGGTTTCTTATCGCAAATCATAGAATGAAACTGGTTGCGTCAAGGGCCAATTGCGTTCAAATCCCTTCACGCCCTCGTCATCCTCAAATAGTTGCCCCCCTAGAGCTTCTTTAAGCAGCTGAAATAAATGAAAATCGCAGGGCGGTAGGTTGGGCTGTAGGTAGGATGATCAATTTGAGTCCAGTGCATTTCTTCTAGTAAGAACGTTTCAACGTCTGATCTGTATTTAAAAAGCGAGGGACCCATCTGGAACATACTTTACGAAACTGTAGGTCGTTTGTGACGATCGCATGACAGCTCCTATAACTTATTTCGACCTGTTCTGCAATTTCGGATACTCTCGCCTATCGATCGTCTTCAGGAATGTCTCGAAACGTCTGAATATTTTTGTCTGTAATGCTGTTCCGGAGACGGCGATAGTGTTCTTCATTTTCCATTTGTTCTCGTCCTTTCATGAACTCTTTATGCCATACAAACCCATGAGTTTTTGACAATGTTTGTTCCTGGAACTGCGCAGTCAATCTTCCGTCGCTTGAACTGCTCCACGAGCAAGAAATTTTATAATTCTGCGTTGCGCAGTGCAAAGATGCTAATGTTGCTAGTTGCTATGACATCGTCAATTGTTGGGAGTTGGAAGTGTGGAATGGTCAGCTCTCCCCACTACTAATGACCCCACCCAAGGATACCAGGAGCGCGGGCCCGTTGCTACTAACCGTAGACGCTCAGGAACAAAAATCCCATTTATATTTGATATACCCTCGAATCTTTAAAGAATCAGTAATAATTAATCGAATTGGAAGTTGCCTCCCATTATTCATATTTTTTCAGGTTCTACTGTAAAACTGTTTAAAGAGGCAATAATTTTACAAAATTTGACTCATATAATACTTCTTAAAACTTTAAGTTGGAGTAAAATAGAATGAATATTACTATAAATTTTTATTAGTAGTTCAATAATAATCAAATAATTTGTAACTCATATTGTTAAACATTAAATAAATCTTAAGTATTAAAAATATTGGAATAGGAGAAAATGAGACACATAAGATATCTTTTATAAATTTTTGTATTGGAATTTATTGAATTTACTTTCAATTTCTTAGGATAACACCAGTTCGTCCTTCTACGCTATCGATGATATTTTTTCAACGAGAAGGTGCTAAAAGGGCAAAATCGAAATTCTTTCGGAAGACATTAATTTCATTTTCTGAATGATTTGCTACATTTAAGCAAACGAAGTCTTAATGTGCTCGCTCGGGAAGACCTAACGACCATCTAGGGAAATTTCAATTAATTCGACTGCGGTTCAAAGGTCACATTGATTGGTAATTAAATTGCTTTGAAATTTTTTGAGTTGGCTTCTTCGTTGTACACTTCAATTAAATTACTTGTTAAAACCGATTGCGGGGAAATTAACAAAATATTTTGTTATTTAGGAGACGTTTCTTAAATTGGTAACTAAAAAAACCTTATTGACATATACACAATAATTACTTATTATTGTTNAATAATAAGCCGTAATCAACCTACACATACCCACCTAAACAGGTTTCTGTAACATTTGCCGTTTGGTCACTAGCAACCGAGGCGTTACTGGTGGCCCACCCTGTATACTATTAGAAATCAAATAATAATAATAATAATAATAATAATAATAATAATAATAATAAGTTTATTATAAGTTTATAAGTTATATATAAATATAAAGTATATATAAATAAATTATTATTTTTTATCAAATGAAGTCAATGTCCTTCGATATCAAAAGTCCAGGTAAGCAAAAGTTATCTAATCTCACAGACAAGACTTCTAAGTACTGATATTATGGGAAACAATTACTCTATGGGCTATGCCCCAGCTAGTATTGATTTTTGGTATCGAAGAATATGGTTTGAGTTCATTTGATATATTTTAATTGAGAATGGAATACAAGTTTATAAATTATTACTTTTATAGATTGTTTTCGTTTGTTTCATATATTTATATAGGGGGTCCGGAAAGATCATGTCAAAAATGAAGGGAGTGTACAGGAGAGCTCAAAATAACTATAGTACTTCATAAAAAAATTCCTATCGGGCTTCGTCGTGGGGTTATTTGCCTTCAAAGAAAGGAGTTTGAAAAACAAATTACAATTATAACTTCCAAATCGTTATCACGACAACAATGAAATTTGGGCAATTAAAGTAATGGTAATGGTAATGGTAATGGTAATGGTAATGGTAATGTTCTTTTCCAAGTTTAAACGGACATTCAATATGCCAGGATCATGTAGGAGCAGACAAAATCATCCATTTAAATTTATACATCTTTGACAGTGTTGCCTAATTTGACATTTTTCTTTCATAGTTCGATTCCTCTCTGACTTTGTTAAAAAATCGTATCGTTTTTGAGAAATGCGATTTAATAATTCTTCCCTACTATTTATAGGAGTTTGATAAACAAGACTTTTAAGATGGCCCTAAAGACAAAAATCGAGAGAATTAAGAACGGAACACCGAGGCAGCCACGGAAAAGGACTACCTCGACTGATCCATCGATCGGGAAATGTGGTAATATGCTCATACTGCCCTGCTAAAATGGGGTGGTGCACCATCGGGCATAAGCCACATGTTACTTCAAATATTCAAAATTGCAGTAAATGTAGGCGTTTATCCCCATTTAAGCGTCATCAATGATATGTGGTCCCACTAAGTAGTTTCCAATTAATTATTCCCATCCATGTATTAATGATAAATTTTGGTTAGTTTTTTGTCTGAATAATAGCATGGGGGTTTTCGTCGCTTCAAATATGCAAATTCTATTCTATTTGGAAAGCGGTTGGAGTAAATCCGAACAACTTCAGCAGCATTACATTCTGTAGGTTCGATGAATATCTGCAAATTCTTCATAACTAAAATCCTCCATGATATTGAATCAACAAATGGTGTCAAAATGATTCATGACAAGTATCTAACAGCTAATTATACATACTTGTTGACAGTCATCTCAATTTCCAAGATTTTTGCAAAAATGTTAATATCGCATTTTTGATACAATACATGGAAGTATGTTGTTAATAAAATTCGATTTTCTCAAAAACGGTACAAGATATCGATTGATAATATATGGTGTATCATTTTTTTAGCGAACTGAGAGAAGAATCGAACTATGAAAGAAAAATGCCAAATTTGGCAACGCTGTCAGGTATGTATAAATTTAAATGGATAATTTCGTCTGATCCTGTGTAATCCAGGCATATTGAATATCAGTTTAAACTTGGAAATGAATATTATCATGAGTTACTTTAATTTCCCAAATATCATTGTTGTCATGGTAACGACTTAGAGGTTATAATTGGAATTTGTTTTCAAATATATTTCTTTGAAGGCGAACAACTCCACAACGAAGCCCGATAGGATAAAATTTTATATGAAGTATTACAACTATTTTGAGCTCACCTGCATACCCCTTCACCTTTCCGAACAACCTGCATTAATACGATTTTACTTAAAGCTAGTCAAGAGATCACACAGAAAATGTTATCTTGCTTTAAGTAATAATTTATTGATTAGGTTCTATCCAAACATTTAAAGATACTAATACTACGAACGCAAAAAATTAAAGGAAAGAAATCATTTTTTCTAAAATGCAAAATCTGTCAAATATTTCAGAGACTAGTGGATTTGTAGTTCTAAAAAAGCATCACTTTGTACATTTGAACGGTAAAAATCTGAGAGACAAACTAAAAAATAATTTTACATTTTTATCACTTTGTATTTCAAGAATCAAACTAACCCTTTTTTCAATTTAGAAATGAAATATTTTCATCTCTAGAGTGAAAATATAAAATGATTGCTCACTTTTTATTGCTCTTAAAAAATGGCAAATATATCATTACGTAACAATTATAACAAGAAGAAGGCACCAATAAGTATAGTATTCGTCTTCTTTAATTTTTCAATAGCAATAATTTTTTCTATTTACATTTTTCAAGAGAAAAAAAAAACTAATGGTTAGAGGTCCAAGCGTAGCTATAAAACTAAATTAAAAATTCTTTTGTTTAATATTCTCATGTAAAGGGCTCTATTTCAATATCAGACAATTTTTTTTATCATATTCTAATTTCAATTTAAAAATAAAAAAATGTTTAAAAAAATTGTTTTTAATAAATTTTTGTAGTCATGAAATCGACAACTTTGACGCGAATGATGAAAATCGTTTCATAAACTTGGTTTTTAAAAAACTTTATTTCTGAAAGATTTATAATACGAATTGAATACAATGAAGAGTATAGCAGAACTGAACTATATCATATTAATACCTATATTTATAGGTTCGTATTAACCTGATTGTCTTTGCACTTTTTCACAACATTATTCCTCCCTCCTTAAATTGGAAACAAGGGTGGAACCTTTGTTGACTGTCCAGGGTTGTCCTCGTTGGTAACTGCGGGTTGTCCTTTGGCTTCTTTGTTAAGGTATTCGAATATTCTTCTACCATGTATAATTTTGGTTTTTTATTAATTTTGATATACAGTTTTCCTCATCACTGATATCCTCTGGGTAACATATGTAAATATTCTCTATTTCTGGGCATTCGTTATCCATGAAATAATCTTCTGAAGGATGGGTCAATAGGAAAGGCTTTTTTGGTATTAATATTTGGTTATTTTTTGGTATAGGAAACAATTTTAAATAATTGTATTTTAAGTTCTTTAAAAGTGGAAAATGTATAGCAATTATAATATTATCGTCTTTATAATGTAATTGTGAACTAGCAATCTTATAATAAGATTGAACATNTTTTTTGTCTCCAATAGACTGGTCGTTCACTTGGAACAATTCCTGACGGTTTTGGGGTACCGGAGTCCTGAATCCTCTTCTTGCTTCGTTTCTTTGGAGTTTTCTCGACAGACTACTCAATTCATCCGCCTTTGTTAGAGCTTACTCAGTTCAGCCCTTGTGTCTTCTTGTTGGTCTTCCGTCAATGGAGTACACACACAAAAAGTCGCCCAATGCACTGCACACGCGAAACTAAGTTAGTAAGTTCTTTTCTTGTCTAAAACTTTAAAAAGTACGCCAAAATTTATCCGAAAATTTGACTGACAAGATCCTACAACGACTGCGCCAATGATGAAAATCGTTTCATAAACTTGGTTTTTAAAAAACTTTATTTCTGAAAGATTTATAATACGAGTTGAATACAATGAAGAGTATAGCAGAACTGAACTATATCATATTAATACCTATATTTATAGGTTCGTATTAACCTGATTGTCTTTGCACTTTTTCACAACATTATTCGCGTCAGACTGGAAAATCGGAAAATAATTTTCGTCAGACAATATGAAAAGTTGTTTTTGCAGTTCTTAAAGATAGGATCTTGAGAAAATCAGCTGGTTATTAATTATTTTTTTTTATAGTAGTTTTTCTGACACGTTCGAGGTTGCAGACATTTTGAACTGCTCATATCTTTTGTCAGAGAATTTTATTTTCACGTTTCATTTGAAGTTTTTCAATTTAAAAAAAAAACTATCTATAAATTTTTCATATGTCGTCAAAACAATATGTTTCGGAAAAATTAGAGGGAAAACGCCCCAAAATCGAAAAAAGTCACAGAGGAAAAAGGTGTCAGACTAGGCCCAATGAAGCTATAAGAAGTTTGGAGAGAGTATGTATCAATAAAAGTTTTGCCTACGGGCACTCTAACTATAAGAATATATTTAAAAAGAAACGTTGTCAAAAGGTCATGTCCAAGTTGCTATATCTTCGTAAATAGTGGAAAACTATCTTTTTATGTGAATTTTGTTAAAAAAAAATACATCCATTAAACGATTGGTAGTCGAATGACTACTTATTTCGTTTACTTTAGCTATTTAAATATAAAAGAAATACGAAATAAAAGTTAAGACCAACATCATATCACCAGTTTCTTTCTTAGATATTGTAAAGTCCACAACGGCAGTCCATTTCCTTTTAACACCCTGTATTCCTGTTACATTGTTAGAAACACAGGGAAGAATTACACTACACATTTTCGCCATGTTAGTCCATTTACGGAATAAGTTCCACGAAGTCTCATTTGAGTCATAAACCGAGATCAGGATCTTCCGGAGTCACTTCAGGGAACAGATGGGCCCACGTTAAGGGTTCAACAGGATGCTGAAAGACGCTGAAATTAAGACCGAGGATAGCGACAGTTATTTAAGGCCTGCCGGAGAAATTACATACACTGACGTGTTGACCACAACAAATTGGGGCATAAGGCGAGATATACAAGACGGCGATATTTACAGAGTGCCATAAGATAGGGTTTTAATAGATCGCTGGTGCGTATTGTGGAAATTACAAGTTCCACTGCCAATAAAAAATAGATAAGATATTTTCGCTATATATGTTCTATACCAGGGGTCGGCAAGTAATTTTAGGTGGGGTCCGGATACTCTTGAAAATTTTTAAGGAGGTCCAGAAAAAAATTCATATTTATTATTTTTTTATTTTAATTTGGACTCAAATTTAATCTGCTTACTAACCAATAATAACTGACACACTCACACAATTGTAAAATACTAGAAGAAATGATAAAATTGGCACTTAAACGTAAAAAACATGTTTTAAATAATTTATTTGAGTAATTTATACTTTCAAAAAAATTTTGGCGGTCCAGTATGTTACCTTCTGCGGTCCGGACCTGAACCGCGGTCCGCCAGTTGCCGACCCTTGTTCTATACCAACGTTTTTTAAAATATAGAATACATTGCTACTACGTTTAATGACTTTGCTCTTTTAAGACCCGCTGAAGAACAGCGAAACATTTGGAAACATTTACAGAGATCGTAAGGGAAAGTCCTCAGAGTATCGCAGCGATTTCAGAACTAAACCAAAACAGAAATGAACATTAGGAGGAATAATTTGGGGGTCAGACTCGAATTGAGCGACCCAAAAAACATGTAAATATTCGCTTTCTGAAGAACTTTTTTCGTATCTCCGCGAATAAAAGATTTTTCAGATCTGATAAAAGCGTTTTGAAGGGTAAGAGTGGTAGTTTTAGAGGGCATAATTCGTTTTTAGAGAAAAAAAAAATTCGCTCTCTGATATAAGCTCAAATATAGCCAAAAACGTATTTTTTACACTTTTAGGTTAGGATATTTCGGAAACGTGACGTGTAGGAGCAATTCTGACACCAGATTCGGATTCTACGCACTAAAAACCGTCGGGCAAGTGAGGTCTGGTTTTTGGGTGCGACCTTTCGTCAAATTCTGTTGCCCTCTGTTTCTTTATCACAGGCTTTTATCACATTCATAGCCACTACTATCTTCTGTGAGCAGCGGAAGGTGAGCAACAATTCCTGGTTTTGCTCACTCCAAACGCCGATAGCTGCGGTGATGGACAGGTCTACTCATGGCGACGGATGAACATCAATTGAATTTTGTTTTCACGCAAGTATTAAGCTGTGACGCATGCTTCTTTTGTGAACGACGGCAGCTGCGCAATAATCTCTGGCTGAATTTTATAGTATACTTACTCTCGTGTTTGCGGCTGGTTGGTCACCTCAACTGGTGTTAACGGTTAGCAGATACTTTACTGGACTCAGCTGTCAACTACTTGGAAAGGCCCGTGACGATTTTAATTTTAATTTAAACAATTAATTAAAAGTTAATTTAAACAACTATTATAGAGCAGCCTTAGGAAACAACTTGTCTTTCGATTGTTTTTTTATTTGTGCCGCTATGTTTACTCGTTTTCCAAATAAGTGTTATGGGCCTAGCCCGAAAAATGGGTTTATTTCAATTTCAAAGCGCGATGGATTCTTAAGGAATATTAATCTGTCACAATTCCTGTTGGGATTATGGGTAGAACTAAAACACTTTAATAATTAAAAGATATTGTTGACATTTTTTTCTTCCAAGCATAAATGCAAAACTTTATTCATCTTGTGTAGTTTGAATCATATGGAGGGTTTTGCTATTTTCCATTTGACTCCTTTTATAATAGTAACAGTCCTTCTTGACGTGATTAAATCTACCACAATAGTCACATTTAATAAACTTAGATGGGTGACTATAGCTGGGTCGTCTGTTGAATTTTTCTTTGGTTGTTGGATGATATTTTCTTCTGTGCGGATTATTGCGGAAGTTTTTGTTTCGTTTTTGATTCACTTTAACTTGATTAGTTTCTACATGAAGAACTTTTGCACTTGTGTCGGTTATTTAATTTTTTAAATTTGTTTTGTAATCAAGTAAATGAGTTTTTACAAAAGCAAGCGTGAGATTATCCTCAGACGAGGTTTGAATAGCTGTAACAATGCCATCATATGTACTTGGCAAGGTTAATAGTAAATGGGCAACTTTTCCCATTTCAGTTAAAGGAGCACCCGCAGCTGTTAGCTCGATTAACATTTCATCAAATTTAAGAAAGTGGTCCGTAAGGGAGCTATCTTCTTTTAATTTGAAACTCAACAGATTCTTTTGTACGGAAAGTTGAGTTGCTCTCACTCAAATTTTCTACGATACAACCTTTTACAAGCCCTTCCATTTTTTCCAGTTCTCCGTCGCCTCCTGGGGAGTTTCTTCTAACACTTGTAGAACACCTTCTTCAGAAAGTAATGTTTTAATTCGAAACTTCCAGATCGAATAACGATGTCCCTCGAACGGAGTAATATTTCGTTTTGATTTTTGTGTGGTATTCATAATTGTTAATATACACTGTGTCCCTTAATCACTAATTTATTAAAACACTTTTCACTGTGATAATTGTTTTATGCGATAATAATAATTAGTCCGTATCTGGGCCCATAATCTGTTGGGATTATGGGTAGAACTAAAACAATTTAATAATTAAAAGATATTGTTTATTCACTTATTCAGATAGCACATCTATTCTGTATCAAATCAGATTAAAAACTAAAATTCTCTTTTAAGCTTAGTGCTACAATATACCTCCGTATGTTTATAAGCATTTTAATTTATGAGCAAGAGCCGTTGGGCTTGAGAAATATATAAACACATTAAAAGTAGGCATTAGTATCTAAGAATGGAAATGTTTTTGTTTACGTAACTTGAGTATCTTTCAACAATTCCCTTTATAACTTTTATGAATACTTGGTCTTCTAGACAGAGTTTATCCGAAATTATTATAACGGCTAAAAAAGATTAGGTACTAAAATCTTCTGTAAGGTCATGTTTTGTAATTGGTTCATTTTTATCAAGACGTATTTCCCACGAAAAATAATTTTCAACTTCGTTAACACCCTGTGTAGCAAACCTTACTCAAAGTATAAAACTCTACTATAGAAATAAGCTTCAATGATTAATGGTTAAGTAAACAGTTAGACAGCTAACATTCCTTGAGCACCAATATATTTCTACTTGACACGAGAGCAGCTCTCAAAGATACACTTCAAAAAATCACAGAGATCCGAAGTATTCAACTTTTATTTCGCACTTCCTCCGCCGGCACACTAGAATGAATCGGTTCTTTACTTTGCCTGCGTTACGTGACTTGTGGTGATTCGGTGATTGGAAACAAACTAATCTTCGTTAAGTGTTACTTCTATAATTTTAAATTGCAGTGTAAGTAACACCAGCTGTTTGCATATAGCTGGATATTGATCTTTAAATACGAGTATACAGGGATGGCCAGAAGTTCGGAATAAAATTCATATCTTTTGAATGAGTTAATTTTTTTTAAAACGCCGGAACACGTTAACTGATTTTGATTTTTTCCCATCTTTCGGTTATATAATAATTAATTTTTCTTCAACCCCCTAACCCCCAGCTACCCCTACTTTTTTTTTCAAATGGAAACATAAGCCATGAGGGGGCTCGTTGAAAAGCTTATAGAAAACCGAATCCAGCCATACCAAATAAACAAGTTTTATTTTTTCAATAGCAAGGTTTTTAGGGTTGTATAAAACACCTACTTAACAAGTGAAATAAAATTTAATTATCTTCAGTGTTATCCTCCATGAATTTGCACAGAATAAAATAAAGAATTTGAAACTGTACCTATCACTGCTAACGCAAAAAAGATATATTTTTTATGTTGCGTTTTTTTGGCACCACTTACTTGCCAGGCTTTCTGGTTAATTTTTCGCTTTAGTTGTAAATTGGAGTTCGAAACGTTACTATTGTGTCAAAATCAAGTTATTTACTGAATTGCAATGGTATTGTCGGAAAGGCAACGCATCGAAATCTTGATATTGCTTGGATGTGGAGACAAAATAAGAAGTCAGGCTGAAGTGCGCGATTTATTTAATGCGAAATATCCCGAAAACCAAATCTCGCAAGGGACAGTTAGTAAAATATTTCACAAATTTGAGGAACACGGTACAGTACAGACTTTGCCCAAAACTGGACGGGCACGTGCTTTGAATGAAGAAAAGAAATTAGACATTGCATTAGAACTTGTTGAAAATCCTCATACTTCAACTGTTTCATTGGCCCGCAATCACGATGCTTCTCGAACTGCAATTCGAATGTTTCTGAAACAAGAGAAATACCACCCCTATAAGGTATGTCTTGTCCAAGAGCTTTTGGAAGACGATTATGATAGGCGATTACAATTTTGTGAGGAAATGATGAGACGGTGTGACGACAATAATGGTTTTCAACGAGACGTACTTTTTTCGGATGAAGCTACGTTTTATTTAAATGGAGTGGTTAACAGGCACAACTATCGCTTTTGGTCCCAGGAAAATCCACACTGGACATGCGAATCGCATACGCAGCATCCACAAAAAGTTAATGTATGGGCAGGTATCATCAACAACAGAATCTTGGGCCCATTCTTTTTTGAAGAAAATCTTACTGCCGCACGCTACCTGGATTTCCTAACATTTGACCTGATACCTGCTCTAGCTGTGATTTTCCCTCATGAAATTGATCCAGATATACCGAATGAAAGAATTTGGTTCCAACAAGATGGCGCTCCCCCACATTTTGGTATTGATGTTCGAAGATACTTAGATGAAATGTTTCCAAATCGCTGGATTGGTAGACGGGGTACAGTTGAATGGCCGCCAAGATCCCCCGACTTAACACCCCTGGATTATTTTCTTTGGGGATATTTGAAAGAAAGAGTCTACCAGGACAGACCGGATAATATTGAGAATTTAAAGAACAAGATTAGGGCGGAGATGCATAATTTACCAGCTGAAGTCATTCAGAATGCTGTGGACAGCTTTTACTATCGTCTTGGAGAATGCCAAATAGTGAATGGAGGACATTTTCAGCATTTGCGACATTGAGTTTATTTTTGTAAATTATCTAGTTGTTTCAATTTCTAAATGAAAAAAAACTTGTTATTGAAAAAATAAAACTTGTTTATTTGGTATGGCTGGATTCGGTTTTCTATAAGCTTTTCAACGAGCCCCCTCATGCCTTATGTTTAAATTTGAAAAAAAGTAGGGGTAGCTGGGAGTTAGGGGGTTGAAGAAAAATTAATTATTATATAACCGAAAGAAGGGAAAAAAATCAAAATCAGCTAAAGTGTTTCGGCGTTTAAAAAAAATTAACTCGTTCAAAAGATATGAATTTTATTCCGTACTTCTGGCCATCCCTGTATAGGGTATTATTCGTACAATAGATTTAGCGATGTTGAAACTGAATGCGACAACCGCAAGCTCTTTAAGTTCTAATCTATTTAATAGAAGCTTTATATAAAGTAAATAATGGTATCTTCCACTTGTGCTGTGCCATGCTTAAGTAAAGACAATGATTTTACTGTTTAGTGATTGTTGGACGACTACAAAATGTCCCGTAAAGTATGTTACAAATTTTATGTAAGCTCTTAAGCGCTACATTTTCTGAATGCGTACATTGAACTCAATAATATATTTTTTAAGTATATGTCTTACTCAAGTATATTTTTAAAAATAAAACCTTTTTTTTTGAGAACCAAAACAAATCTTGTTACAATGAATGTTGAAATTGGCCAACCCATGCATATCCTCAATCTCTTTCTAAAATGAAATCTAACCCGTTGAAAAATTAATGCATCTACAATTCTTTACTGAATCAACAAACTGCCCCTATAACTAAAATTAAATTGAATTTAATTTAGATGATCACGGTGGCCAAGTTATTGGTGCATTATATCCTCTTCCAATCGATCGGGTAATAAATATTTGTGGGATATTGCAAATATAATTCACCAATAACTTGGCCACCCTGATCACCAGACTTGAATTCTGTAAATTTTTACATATAGCGACAGTCTGTTGATGCAGTAGGGAATTGTAGATGCATTAATTTTTCAATGGGTTAGATTTAATTTTAGAATCAGATTAAGAACATGCATGGATGCAAAAGGGGGGTCAGTTTCAATATTTATTGTAACAAGATTTGTTTTGGTTCTCAACAAAATAAATTATTTTTAAAAATGCGTTTTAGTAAGATATGTACTTACGTACCTAATACTTGATTTTGTGATTGCAAAAATTATGATTGAATTGAATGAATGCAGTTGCAGAAATTATTGGAATTTTAGTCATATATTCTTGTGTACAAAGTTTGTAACATACTTTGCGGTACGCCAGTATATTATTGTCAGATGAATGATATCAACAATTATCCATGACCTGATGGCCTCTGCTATTACGAAAAAGAAAAAATTTTAATACCTTTTATCTTGACACTAAAAAATTCTCACTGTTTAGTGGCTTATCGCATAATATAATTTTAATAAATGCTCACACTTACAAAGTGAAAGAAACTTTACCGTATTTCTAGCTTATTTTGTTTCCAAACTGATTTGCCGACATATCCGTAAGGTGCAATTAAAAAGTAATTTAGATAAATTAGCTCCTTTAGGAGAGTATCCATTTTATAGGTAAGATCCTGCAAACTACAAGCAATAATGACTAATTTTAAAGACTCATTTTCTAGAAGCAAGATCAAAGCAAATATTTTGAAACACATTAAAATTTAATAATAGTGTCTATGAATTAAAACATTATGCAAAAATTGGCCTAAATAGATAGCAACTCATTTTTAAATCTTTATAAATTATATACTACATAATTTTTTACACGCTCTATAGAATACTTATATCTTCAAACTGCACATCTCGGATAAAACCAACAGGAAAAAATTATAATCAAAGTTACATGTGTTTTAAATACTGAATCCCCTGAATCCACAAAATACAAAAAGCAAATTAAAGATTTCAAATTTTTCTGTAATGGGACCAATCATATTTGCTGTTAAATTTTTGTAGTGCAAATGGAGAAATAGAGAATAGTTTATATAATAACATTATTGTAGCAAGTTATAGTCACATAATTTGAATATTATTCTTTGTTATAGTCTATCTTAGAACGCTTGACAGCTGAAATACCTTCGGTTGTTATGGATTAATCATTAGGAACATACGTTAGCATTATGGCAAATATTGAAAACAATCGCTAAGAAAAAAAGTACGCGTATTACCTACAGTGACGCTAATGTATCCTTATGTCAAATGTGTCTCGCCTGAACAAACAGATACGCGAGACAGATAAGTCTAGATATATGCATATGTAAAAAAAGATAAATAATGCGTCTACGAAGTTCTATTGCAGCAGTCGCACTAGTACGGAAATATCCTTCAATGGTAAGTATGTATTTATCTCAGTAGGTTTCAGAATCCTTAGATATGTAGGCATACACGGAAGTAATTATATTTTATTAAAAGACTTCGATGTCACTTCAGCAGTCAATCGATGCTGGATATATTAAATCAATCGAAAATGAACAAAACCGCAACAAAATTAAACCGTGAACAGTTTAAATTTAAGCAGAATCTGATCCTGTTCCGAATGCTTATAGAGGGCAACTGCGGTTAGTCTTCGCTGTTCAATTAAAATGCTGTCATTGAAAAACAGCTACCGCTACTTGACTTCACAGCTGGTCTGATGACGGGATGGTAAATAGGTAAAATGTAAACTGCTCCTTTTCGTTACATTTCTTTCATTTCGAAAACCGAGAAGCTATATGTGCAGCGTAACTGCAAGTTATATAGTTATTTATTTCAGTGTTTAAAGACGGTACATTATATTTTTGTGTTTTCCTCTTCACATCTCTATATGGTGTTATGAAAAAGCATGTATAAGAGTTAAGAAAATCTTGATATAGTCAAAGCTTCAAAGCTTATTTTTTGTCAGAGGAGAACGATGCTGTTGCAAGAAGGCAATATCGGATTATCCCAACTGACAAGTACCGAATAAGAAAATGTTTGTAAAGTTGGTTCAACATTTAAAAGGTTAAGGGCGTTTTATAAATATGACCCCGTTCAAAATTACATCCTGTATATGAGTAGAAAAAATAGCTTTTCAACTCAAGATGCAGGGTGTGTTTTTATCTTTTTTATATAATATTTTTAATAGTCGGTATTTTTAATATAAGTACCAAATATATTTCACAGCTATTTCTATCAAGCTATTAATAATAGTATATTATGCAACAAGTTTTATAAACGACACTTTAGTCACGAGTTTGTTTAGGCACGAGCGGAGCGCCGCGGAGCGAGTTGTATACTATACTTTTTCTACGACCAAGACAACAATGAAAATTGAAACGTTTACGTGCCTTTTATTAAATCTGCAACATTAATCGTAACATAAACATGTATGTAATATAATCTTACTAAATTAACTTATTTAGGTAAATATACATTAACAGTTAAATTAGAAAAATTACTACAGTTATTGAAAGAAACCATTGACGTTCCCGAGTTTTTTCCATCAAACTGTTTTATTTGATTGGAACTCGAAATAACATTATTTTCAGAGCTATTATTGCAATCCAAACTTACTGCTTCATTGTTGTCAAAATTTATGTTTATACTTTCAGCAATGTCAAATTCAGCAATATCAATGTTAAAAGAATCAAAGAAGTATTGTTGGTATTTCTGATAGGACCTTCCGAAGTTTCAATTATATTTTCCGTGTTTTCAATGGAATTTATAATTTTGTTGGCAGTTTCAATTTTATTAGTGAGTGAATGATCCTCCACCACCCTCCATGGCGCTTGAGGGCAGTGATGTCAGCTCCAGAGTCTACTACTCGTAATATAGTGGCCGATGATCGTCTTAGACAATGGCCTGTATATCTGGTAGGGTCTGGCAATTTAAAAACTGTGCAATCTCTCGGGCAATGTTACCAAATTTGTTTATTCCAATAAGCTGTTTCGTACACTTGCCTCGTTGATAGTTTAAAAAAAACCGGGTAACGTTAGTAGGCAGATTTGAGGGGCGGAGTTGCATGTACTTTTTACAAGTCTTATAGAAGTTTCCTCCGATGACAAATTGCCTTTCCGTTTTAGTTTTAGTGTCCGGAATGTGGACTAAAAAAGCTGTACCTAGGTCATCAATATCCTTTGTTTTGATTTTCATTAGTTCTTCTCGCCGGCAAGCCCCCATTACTCCAAAAATCATTGCAACCTAAAGCAGAAAATAATACATACCGATATTTAACGCATATGAACAGTTTACCTTTGTGAATAAAAATTTTTCATCTGGTGCTGTAGTTATAAATTTTTGTATTTGCTGGGATGTTAGAATCTTGGACTTTTTTGGTTTGTATCCATCTGATGTGCGTTTCAAAAATGAACACAATTTTGTGTATTTACTGATGTCAACATTGTTTTTGAGGTTAAGTGTTGAACGGAGCATGGAATATATCGCCCACAAAGAAGATGGCTTCATACTTGCTGAAAGTTGTTGAAAGTAGGCGAGCAAAACGTTTTCGGAGTACATTTTTATTTGCTTTTCACTGCACCATTTGGAGAACAGATTGTAAGCCCGTTCGTACTGAATTCCCGATTTCTCGGGCAGCAAATTATTGGTGGCTCTAATCGCTTGTTCTCTAATTTCTGGGGGTGTGGCGGTAAATTCTTCATTTTCTTGTTCAATTGCTTCCAGTATCTTGCAAATTACGAATCACTTACAAATGTAATAATTGCTTGTCAAAAGTCAAAGTTGACGTTTCGTTCGGCCGTCACAAGACGTGACTAAGAAAACATCGGCCCGTGATTAATAAGGCGGGAACATCCGAATATGGTTCAACAATGTTTAATGATTTGTCGTATTTAAACTGATATTTAGCGTACTGATTGGCCGTGTAAAATGTGCTGTTTTAGAGATGGGATTAGAAAAAGATTTTTAAACTCTCCTCCCGCTGGTATGTTTCATCCAGAGTGCAATTAGAAACTTTAATCACCAGACTTTAAAATAGGGAATGCGATACGGACGCCACGAACAAAATAAATTTTTTGCTTACACCTAGTCTCGTTTTTGCAAAAAGGGAAAATTCAAGTTTAAAGTAATATGAATTGCAGAATACTTAATGTTCTCCTCACTCGTTCAGTTCAGCTGGAGAGCCTGGAGTCTTAGTTGGTATAATTTAAATTCATGGTGGAGCATCATTTCGTACTCTCTTGAAGTGTCTGAAAACAGTGTTTTAGCTTCTAATTATGTCTGGACGGTGATAGTTGTATTCACTTAACAGCGAAGACACGTTAAGATACCGAGCTGGTAGGTATATACTGGTTCTTCTAATTTTTTTTTTGTGATTTATTCGGTGCTTTTGGTAAGAAAACGGATGACTCCACAAAAGTTGCCTTGTGCATGGGGGAGAAATTTTAAACGTATTAAACATATTAGAATTCAATTAACAATCAATAATAATAGATAATAATGCTGTACATAGATAAATTCACATATAATACAAACAACTGAGAACACAAAAAATATATATAAATAAAAAAACTATAGGTACACATGCGTTAAATTAACATTTTGAACAAGTTCAGCAAAAATGTACATACACACATACATGTTATTGACAGGTAAGTTGTATATTATATCTAAACGTAGTTTTTTCTATCAATAATTTCATGTATTATTATTTTAGGTGTATTTGTAAGCAACACTTTTATCTTTTGTTTATATAGACACATTTTATAGTTTTAATATTTAATGGAATGTGTTTATAAATAAATGGAGTTAAAAAGGTAAAACTTCTTTGACCAACAGTTTTGTTCATTTTAGGTACTCTAGGTAACAGATCAGTCCTAGATCTAGTAGATATATCGTGATCAAAAAAAATTATATCGTCTGGATATTTATAAAGATAAGTGGAAATACTTAGAAAGTATAGTTGTCGATGATCAAATATTTGAGTCTCTTCGTAGAGTGAAGCGGTTGGGTTGATCTATTTCTTTTGCCATTTTGCTGCCTATAGTACTATAATGATCCACGAATATTTCAACAATTTGATTCTTATTTTGTACTAGTAACCCGTCAGGAGATTTTATTTCAGAAACTGTATCTTTAAATTGTTTTCCGCCACATATGTTATTCACTTTGTTCCATAATTTCGTAAGAGTTATTTTGATATGCATTTATCTCAGTTTTATAATAATTTATTTGTTTGTTTTATCATATTCTGCAATTTATTTTTGCATAATTTAAATTCCATCTCATCATTGATATCTTCTAGGTTTTGTTTCATTTTTTTATATAACAAATCACGTTTATTTATCGAATTTATAAGGCCTAATTTATTTATTTGCTTATTTAAAATAACACATTGGGAACTTATTATTATAAAAACTACTGGTAACGCTAATAGTGATCATTGTGCTTCGATTTAAGCCGCCTCGTGTTGACGTACACAAGACCTAACGTGCTGTCTAAAAAACTAATTATAAGATTAGATTTATTTGATTAAAAAAACGAATTTTAGATTCGTATTCAGTGGAACAGGTACTCAAAAAACTGACTCCCAGTTAAAGTTACATCCTGTATTATACAAAACATAATAAAATATAAACTATTAACTTGTAATTAACAAATATTTATACTTAACAATATTTCGATTTGTTCAAGTTCAGAATTAATTTCTCTCGGTGTATCGGTGATTTACAATTTCATATCCCTTCTTCGAAAGCTGCAGGCTTTAGAGCGATCTCGCCAAAGACCGGAGGATTAAATGTTCCTTTCCCTAGATCAATGCCCTGCTTATGGAGTACGCCATGTGGTTGGCGCATGATGCCTGGGGCAGAAATTACCTAATGCAATATAAGGGAAGTGCAATAGAGAGATACCGTCGCAATTTTGCCAATACACCGTGGCCAGAGGTGCTATTTACCGCGAGATGATGTTACCTATAACCCACTTACAAGCACTTTCCCGACAGTAAACCTTAAACGCAATTACCGCGATCGCTGCTTTGCCTACGAGCGATGTCGGCGTTATAATGTGAACGACCACACTTTTTCGTATCCGAATAAATAAATTGTAATATACAGGACGGTAAAAATGTTAATAACTAAAACAGAGAAGTAATAAAACTAAAAGTATTCATGAACCTCATTAATGTGCTGCCTATGGATGTCATTTGCCTAATTTTATGTGAGAAATTTGCGTGCTAGTAATAATGTCAATAACTTTAACCATATATTTGGAAGGCTTAATAAAGACAGAAAATCCCGCTGAGAGGGCGGCCCTCGCGTAATGTCACGAATCAGTCGTCAGCTGAAGCGAATAGCGTTGCCAAGTTCACATCATAATCTGTGGTTCACATTTACTTCGGGTTCCGCGTTAAACGTATGCAAGTAAATAAAGGAGCATGCTGCATTTTATTATAAATAATTTTAACAATTGTATTAACTAGTGCAAAATGTTTTAACAAGCCTGACTTCTCGAAGTCAACTTTCGTTGTGTGCAAGTTCTTCATGGAAAAATAATAAGGGTAGTTCATGTAAAGTTTTTTTCTTAGACGCCCTGTTTTCGAGATACAGTGTGTTGAAGTTGTTACTTTCCAAATGGTTTTTCTTAATTATCCTTAAATCGGCTAAAGATAAAAATGTCAAAATTCGTAGACGAATAAATATCTACTGTGCGTTAACAATAATAATGTGCAAACGGTTTCTTTCTGAAAAGAAGTGTCGCCAATACAGGTTACAATACAATTACAATTATTTTCCCATGAGGAACCTGCACACAAGTTTTTTTTTGAAATATGAACTGGAGACCCTGTATATCAAATATATACATAAAAAAGTCCTTTTTATTAACAATTAGGAACATGATTAACAGATAAAAAACACTATTTATCCAAGTCACGTTTCTCATCGAACTTTTTGCAAGATTTTGAGCCATGTTTTTACAGGACCAAATTCAACCCATATTACTTTTCTTGTAAATGCAAACCTTGCTTCCACAATCTAAGGAAATTTAAAATTTTATTACTAGAAAAATGGTTGCTACTTATTATCTTACCTTTTTGCATCCACATGAAGAACGTTCAAATGTCTTTATCAATTTTTCTATCCACAGTCGGCAATACAAAGCAATTTTGGACAGAGTTCTAAACAATTGACTGATAATAGGTCCTCAAATAATGGAATCGCAAAGTATCTTCAGTCGGAAGCAGATTTGCAATTGTTGAAGACGATGCTAACAAACCTCTTAAAGTGTTTACTGACGTAATATTATGATTTTTTAATATAGTTTTATAATAATGATCTGAATATCCTCGAACATATTTTCTGAAAAATCATCCGTACCAATTCCATTTAAGTGTTTGTGGTTTACCCAATTGTTTTCCCAATTTTTTTATTCTATTCTGTCATTAGGCAATTCACATGATATTTTACCTCCATTGCTATTAAATCATTGGAGCCAATTCTTTCTAAAACTTCTGAAGAGATCGATGCAATGTTTTTACTTTAGTTTCTATATTTTTAGACATAACTTGGGATAATCTCTTCCCAAGAGATAGCTTCTAGCAAAATACACATTTATTTATGTGAAAGCCACCCTTACGAAGTGATCTACCAGGAAGTGGTGGAGGTTCAATACCAGCTACTCTGTACTCTTTCAGTCTTTCCACTCTTTTCCTTAAACTTTCAATATTTTGTTTGTTCGTATAGGCAATATAACACATTTTATGCCAAACAATTTTACCAGTTTTACCATCAACAATCACACTTTTTGTATGTCCTCATCTACCTCTTTGTTTATATCATTCCGAATCTTATTGTTAGTGGAATTCATAAAAGTAAAGGAAGTTTTATCCGTTGATTCGATTATAATACCTCCAATTTTTTTACATATTATACATTTTTTGCGTTTTTGCGTTTTGAATTTTACATGTAAGCCGATTTCGTTCTCAGAACTAGTACTATCAGTTGTAGAACGTTTCATTTCGTGCAGTGCTAAATTCTGATAAAAAATCTATAATTGGAATGTGGAATTCCCTACAGTTAACTAAAGTAAAATTTCTCACTTAGATTATCCTTGTTTACAACACTAAACGCCAACCACTATGTGTTTCAGTTTTTTAAAAAGTGAAAAATTAAGATTTTAACCAGGTTAGGTACTGAACTCGTTATGCATTCACCCACAAAACTATATTTTTGAAAATATAAACACATAAGAAAACCGCTACAAAAAGGCACACCTAAAATTCTTGTAAGATAAGAAATATCAAAATAAAATGTAACACAGTACGAGATGGAGCTATGAAGATTTGTGAGACAGATGCAACTTTGGCGAAGTGGGGAAGCCGTCCGCCGGCCGGTCGAAAATGATTTATTTTGTATTTTTATTCATATATTGTTTATTATTGAAGCGAAAATTTGAATTAAACGCTGTTGTCTTTCAAATTGATGAAATAAACTTTTTGCAAGAGTAAAATTTTTCAATTAAGGCCACCGTTTTCCGGTAAAGGGCGTGGGAACTAAAACAATGTTGAATTTAAGTAAGATTTTCGACGTGTTCGAAGCGAGATATTCCAGTTTAAAAATTTATTCTGCCATAAGACTCAACGTTAAGAGCAACTTTCAAAAATTAATAAAAAATATATGCTGTACAAAATATAAGTTGATTTTTATATAGAACTATAGCCAATGTGCTGTATTATGCGCCCGTGGTCATAACTCGTTTTTTGATTTTACTGCCCTTCTGCCCGCGTTATTTTTTTATTAACTCCGGTTTCCGATTCAGTAAGATATAAGCTTCAATTTTATATATAATTCAGCTTGTAACCCCGCTACGCCCACAGAAGTGAAAATAAATTAAAGCGGTCACTCTACTAAAACAAAGTTTGGCGGATATTGTGAGAGAATTCACTCAACCCGTACTATTTTCAAAAAGTTTAGAACCAGCTGATTTCCCCAATCGTCTTGAATTTTGCAATTGGTTCCTAAATCGAACTGCAGCAGAATTTAGCTTTATTAACAAAGTGCTTTGGACGGATGAATGCTGTTTTACTCGTGCTGGCATTTTAAATAGGTAAAAAACATATTACTTTCTCAAAAACAATAAGTACCTACCTAGGTTACATCAAAGTTTACATTTACACTAACTAAAGTTTACATTTAGTATGTAAACTATGGTTATACTCAACTGCATATTGAATAATAAATTGGACATAAGACTAAAACTTTGTATTATTTAACATAATAAATTATGAAACGTGAAAACGTTAATAATATTAAAAATTATTAATAGTAATAACCGTACATTCGAAAACAATCATCCCTATTCATTTGTTGTTTTAGCATCAACATTAATGAATAAATAACAATTATTATCACAATATTTAAGGTAAAATATCTATTTACCTTTTTTTTTTAGTAGTACATATGTACTACATTTTACCTTTGTACGCGTCGCACCAGTCTGTTTACTTGTTTTTTGGAGGCGCTCTCTGATTTACGACCAAGCTCGCCAGGTTGGTATTTGACGTATAACCGACCACTTCGTACACTCGATGCACCTGGGCGACTACAGCTACTACCAGAACAGCGGTATTTCAAGTTTTACAATCAATTTCATTTTAAATTTGAAATGGTTCATCTTACGCCTCTTAAAAGTGATGACACGATTTTCCTTTGATAAAATACCGACAACTTTTTGATCTACTTACATTGAATACGATCCTACTACAGCCATAGAGTGCACGTGCAAGTCAAAAGTGGGTTAGAAGGTTAGTGACCTGGACAGGTTAGCCTAGGTCGGAAACACGTACTGAGTTGTTTATTTGTCTCCGTCCGATTGTTCTTTTATGGAATATATAAATATCTCTTCTATTACTTACAGTCAATATTTAAATACTACATACATTTCACCCTCTCTTTATAATTTATCTAGTGAGTGTTGGTTTTTTATGTCATTATTTTTGTAATGAAATTGAAATGGTTGTGAAATGAAATTTAAATTACTTGAACTCTTGGAGTTTTGTAACTTCAATATTAAATTTTATTTAAAGTGAAACAGAGCTAATTTCTTTGCAGCCATAATAGTCACATTTGGTCAGATGAAAACCCGCACACTACTCGTCGGTTTAGCTTTCAGAGGAGGTTCGGTGTCAATGTATGGGCAGGAGTATATGGCGATCGTTTAATTGGGCCGCATTTTCTACCTGAACATCTGAATGGGCCGCGTTACTTTCAATTTTTAGTAGAATTGTTTGAAAACCTTCCCCTTCAGATGCTATGGGATATGTGGCACATGAACGACGGAGATCCGGCCCATTTTGCTCGCGATGTCCGTGGATTTTTAGACGATCAATGTCCAAATCGGTGGATAGGGAGAGGAGGGCCCATAAGACGGCCAGCGGGCTCGCCGGACCTAAATCTTATGGACTTTTGTATATGGGGTTATATGAAATCTGTCGTGTATCACACCGAGGTAGAGAATGTAGAGCAGTTGCGGAATCGTATCGAAGATGCTGCTGAAGAAATATGTAACAACCCTGGTGTATTCTATCGCATCCGCCGCTCATCTCCATCATCCAACGTGTACACTTGTGCATAGGCGGTAACGGTAATGTATTTGAACATTTGCTGTAAGCCAAATTTTTAATCACGCCATCACATTATACTCATTTTTCTCTATCTTTTCTTAAAATTCATGACATTATGACTGAATCGCTCTGCATAAATAACATTTCTTAAATTTTTTATCAATATGTATATCCCACGTAAACAATTCCCAAAGTACGATTATTTAAAAAATTGGACGCCATAAAATTTTAATCAAATAGGAAACCATAAAAAAATTAGGTGCAATTTCACTCAAAATTCAATCAATAATATATCAATTTTAGTCCAAACAATCAGTGATCTCATCATCTCGTGCTTAGCCGTAACGGTTTGTCATTGTTCGTTATAAACGAATCATTAATATTAGCGACGCTAAGATTTAGGGATTTTTGGTTGACAGTACCAGCCGCGCAATGTTGGTTGCCTAAATTCGGCGCTCACGTGACTTTCAATTATTTATGAAAACTATATAGTGTTGTTACACACCTACTTGTAGCTGCATATTAAACGTATCAGAGGCTCAATAAAAACGAATTGCGACGGCCTAGGTGAGCAACAATAAAAATCTTAGGGACTCGACGATGACAAATCCCGATGCACACTCCATCAGGCCGAACATGTATTTATGGGACTGTTTGTTAGAAAAAGTCGGTTCTAACTACTGTAATTGGTTCCTAGACTCCTCAGCGTTGTTCTATGATCTGACGTATTAGCCGAAAACCCATAATATAGATCCTCATTCTCTATCTCTTTTGTCCCCCTACCTGATGAACGAGGGCCTTTGTCTAACCTAATAAAAAGAAAACTTCATTTAACAGTGGCACATTATTTACCTTTACCTAAAACCACTTAGTCTTTTTTGGAATATAGCTGGGTATTAAGTGCGGTGGAAAAATATCCGTTTAATGTCTGATGTTTTTAGCAGTGATTAGCAAATGAAGTGCTTAATTGAAGGCCTGATGTTCTCCCTATCTCTGTTTGAATACCTATAACAAAAAATTAGTAAAGAATTAAATTAATACGTACCTATATTATTTATAATTAATGAAGATCTCAGGATATTTAAAAATAATGTTATGCATAATAAATTTCACATAGAGGTTTAAAGGGATTATCTCTATAAAATATGTTTTAACTAAATGGGACTCCAGTTTTTAAGTTCATTTGCTGCTAAAAATGTGCTTAATGGACTTTATCATCTAGAGCAGCGGCATTCAACTTTTTTCTTCCAAGGACCCCTTCAAGAAAATTATTCCAGTAGCTCCTCTTTTAAATTTTAGTATTACCAAAGTTAGAATAAATATATTTTAGTTTTAATTAGTAAGCTAAGGTTAAATATTAGATGGTAGAATTTGAGTATTTCTTTAAACTATGTAGGTAACTCGTACGACAAATTTTACATCCCAAGTAGATTTGACCATCAAAACCATAATTGCATAGTTATGGCGTTGTCGTTCAACAAGTCGTACTACACCGTTCTATTGTATGGAAGTTTGGCAGGTCAAAAAATTGTTGTGCAATCGCTTTTGATATATGGCAGACAAAACTCAATCTTTGCTATTTACACTTCGCCATATCAATACTTGTGATAACTCAAATAGCATTAAATTTCTTGGAGTTCACCTTGACACTAAATTGAGTTGGGGAAAACATGTCAATGAACTATCCGCACGTTTATCTAAGAATATTTTCCTACTGCGTAATTTGGATCGTGTAGTATCTAAGCCTGTACTCATATCTGCATATTATGGTACTTTTCATGCCACCATGACTTATGCAATTTTGAACTGGGGTCATTCGTCTCACAGTGATAAAATTTTTGGTTTACAACGTAAATGTATTAGAATTATGGCTGGAATAAAATACAGATATGATTGTCGGCAGCACTTCAAACTGCTAAATATTCTTACAATGCCGTCAGTTTACATATTTGAATGTCTCATTTATATAAAAAATAATCAGAATAGATTTGTTCGACAAGAAAATTTTCATTTTCATCATACAAGAGAGCGACACAATATTNAAAAATATATTTTATTGCAAAAAAACTTGAAGCAGTATATATAATCAAAGTAACTTACATACATATAACATTAGGTTAAATAAAATACAACTAACCGACTTTAGTTAAGCAAAATAATAAAAAATAAGTCGATAGTAGATCAATCCCTCAGTTTTCCACATACTCATTTTACTAAAGTTGGTAGAAATATATTTTCTTACAAAGAACCTTAAGCACTATGTAATATCAATAAAATTCATATGTATATATTATTAAGAAGGCCATGGAATCCATGTCAAACAAGGTAATCGTGACTTTTGACGTTATTTGACCATTTTCTTTAAAATCGTTGTGTTGTACAATTGAAAAATGGAGCGGTTTGAGAAATACGTTTTATGCAAGTTTTGCAAAAAAGTTAGTGAAATTAAAATGTATCATCGGAACCTAAAATTTTTAATGTATTTATTACAAGAATGCGGGCCAGAAATTTATTCGCCAAACTTGTTTGGGATTATTAAAAATCATTTGCTTCTTGTGTGTAAGAAATATGGAGCTCTTCGTGGATCACAGCAGAATAAGATTGTTTCAAAGTACTACATTTATTTTTTGAAACATAGACATTTTCTAAATTTTAGTGAATGTGTGCTTGTTTATTCCCCATTAAGAAAAGAAGACGTGGCTGAGGAATTTCAGCAACATTTGGACGCTTTAATTAAAACTACTAAAAGTACATACTTGGTAAATAAACTAAACTAAATTTTTTCCTTTCCCATCTATTCTAAGAAATCGTACCCCTTTAGATGTCCTCATGTACCCCTCGTTGAATACACTGCTCAAAGGTGATGCTCGTGAGCTCTATATTATTGAAAAAAATATGCTGTAAATGATAACTAGACAGAATTATAAAAAATATTATGGAACCTTGGACAAATATACAGGGAGATTCACAATTTATCCAAAAAACTTTGGAGATATTCACCAAAAGTAAAAGAAATGTTTGAAGTTTTTAATGAGTATGCACTACTGCGGTTTTCATAGTGTCTTATTACTGTTTATATGTAAAATTAATGTATGCTGTTTTAATTTATGGCGAAATATGACAAAATGCATTAACAGCGCTTTGCTTGTATGCATAACGTTTTCCGGCTAAATATATGCCAAATACTATTACCTTAATGGTTGTGGTAAACGAGGGCGTGACAGTGGAAATCTTTGCCTGAATCTCGGAGGAGGTGGAGGAGACAGGGGTTCACTTCATTTTGTAAAAACCGAGGAATGAATTTTAAATGCCGTGGAAGAAATTTCGCTTATAACGCCTCTTGTTCCATAACCGATATAATCACCATATCTACATCAATATTGTAGGCGTTGTAAGTTTAAGAAAACACTCTGTATAACACCAAAATGTGTAGATTGAAAGCAAGAGTCCACACCCCAAAAATAATCGAAATCAAATATTACGTTTTCGAGTTATTTACAAAATTCAATAAATTTTATCGAACTTTGAGGCCATCTAGCGGCCAAACGAAGCGATTTCGGATATAGTTGAATTAGCCTAAATCTGCCTATTTTGTGTCCACGAATCTGTGGTCTTCCGTTGTACACGTTTTTCCTTGTTTTGGAACAGTTTTGGTTGACTTGTTTATTAATTAATAGATAAATTAAATTTTAATTATTGTGACAAGAAGAGGAAATTTTTAGTATTTGGCGTAACAAATTTCTGCAACAAGTTATTATTAATTCAGAAAAAGATAACTGTGTTTGTTCTGCTGTCTGTATTTTTCTCATTAATTACAATTGATCTATGTGTATAGTTATTTAGTGACTACACTTTTATATTTTGTATTTCAAAAGTTACCATTAAACCTTAAAATACTTACTAGCATATTTATGTAAAATAAAATTCAGACATAACNTTTAATGTATGTTCGTAATATTCACTTTTTTATGCTGTTTACGTTATATTTGTCTGAATGTGTTTTTTTAGCTTTAGTGTAGTATCGCTTATATGTTGTATCTTTCGTGTTTTTCTTTCTTTGACTTGTGTAAACATTTTAATGTATAGACACCAATAAATGATTTGATTTGATTTGTATAGTGTGTGTGCGAGCACTGTGTGATTCCGACTTGCTGAAACAATTTCAGATTGAATCGGTACCTATATCATTTATTTACAGTAATATTATTAATATAACAATAATAATAATCACAATTACAAACTTTGAACTGAGTTTAATGAAATGAATAATAATTTTTAAAATCTGGTTCATTGGTACATAATTCTTACAGCAATTCATGTGAATGTAGGTAAATATTTTCAATAAAATTTAGATATAGATAAGTAATGATACAAGAGAAATTTGAATTTGTTTATTAGCATATAGATATTGGATCTGGATTAAGTCTTCATTTTTTAAATGAAAAACTAATTAAAATTGGCGAAATATATTGGAAACAAATTGAATTAACTAAACTTTTTCCGTTCCCATTTATTCTAAGAAATGTATGCAGAACGTTTTCCGGCTAAATATATGCCGAATATTAATATCTTAACTGTTGTTGTAAACGAGGGCGTGACAGTGGAAATCTTTTACTGAATCTCGGAGGAGATGGAGGAGACAGGCGTTCACTTCATTTTGTAACACCCGAGGAATGAATTTTGAATGCCGTGGAAAAAATTTCGCTTATAACGCCTCTTGTTCCATAACGGATATTATCACCATACCTACATCAATTTTGTAGGAGATGTAAGTTTAAAAAACACTCTGTATAACACCAAAATGTGTAGATTGAAAGCAAAAGTCCACACCCCAAAAATAACACAGGACCACAAAAAAAAATCGACTTAAGGACTCCTCGGCCAAACCTATCGTATTATTTGTTTTTTGGGTTGCTGAAACCGAATCTGCAACTCACTTGGTCCCATCACGTCAGAGTTTTTTTTTACCTTCAAACATTTGTTGAAAATTTTTGGATTTCACCAAATTCACCCTTGCACCTTTTTAAACCTTTTTACTTTCCCTTCTTTTTTTTCCGGACGGGGTTGGCCAGGCGTTAAATTGTTACTTGGCACCGTTAAAATTCCTTACCTTCAATTTTGGTTGGGTTGAAATCCCAAAACCCCAAATTAGGCGGGGATTAACTTTGCCCTTGGGGCCCAACCTTTCTTTTTTGATTGTTAACCCTTTTTACCTTAAACCCCGGAACCCCATAACCTGAAAATTCGACCAGGCCTCAATCTGAAACCTCAAAACCCCGAAGCTGAATAATCCTAAAATCCCAAAACTTCCAAACCAGGGCCGGCATTAATAAGGGTGAGGGTGGTGATCACTTCGAGCGCCACATATGAGCAGCGAGACACACACTTCGAACAAACCCTGGATGAAGCTAAATCTCTAAACCCGAGTTCCCAAACCCACAAAGCCCAAGTACAGTAAGATCTCTAAACCCGGGCTCCCAAACTCACATACCTTGGGTACAGCAAACCCTCAAACCCAAGATCCTAAACCCACACACTCTGGTCGTGGCGAGATCGGTGTTTGTTACAAAGAGGATAAAGAAGCAAATGGAGCTTAGTATCAAACCTAACCTTGCAAACTCTAACACTCTCTTGTTTCACCTAGGGTATGAGGGTGTGGAAGCTTGGCTTCATGAGTCCCGCCAAAGGCCTGTGTGATGGAAGCGTAGATATTGCTGCGCCCAAGGTACGTTGTGCTCAGGGTATGTGGGTTTGGGATTTTAGGTTTAGGGACCTACTGCGTAGGGTGCCACTAGGGTATGTGAGTTCGGGTGCTTAAGTTTATGAGTTTCGGCCAGTGGCTTCTTTATTCGAAGTGTGTATCTCCCTGTTCATGTGTGACGCTCGAAGTGATCGCCACCCTCATCCTTATTAATGCCGGCCCTGGTTTTGAAGTTTTGGGGATTTGGGGTTATTCAGCTTCGGGGTTTTGAGGTTTCAGATTAAGGCATTGTCGAGTTTTCAGGTTATGGGGTTTCGCGGTTTTAGCTTAAAAGGTTTACTATTCAAAAATGAAGGTTTGTGCTCTATGTGTAAGTTTATTCGCTGCTTATTTTGGGTTTTAGGGTTTATTTGGGCTCATCCAATTTTGAGGTTATGTATTTTTACGGTTGCGAGATATCATTTTACGGCTTGTCGAGCTCGTTCGAGATCATAAGGATGTGAAAACCTTATAACTCGGTTTTAACAGGTTGCAGGGTTGATTTTGTTGAATTCTACCAATTCTCAGCTATTTTTTGAGGTTAGAAAAAAACTGACGTGATGGGACCAAATGTGTTGCAGATTCGGTTTCAGCGACCCAAAAAACATATAATACGATAGGTTTGGCCGAGGAGGCTTTTCGTCGATTTTTTTTGTGGTCCTGTGAATCGAAATCGAATAATACGTATTCCAGTTATTTACAAAATTAATAAAATTTTATCGAAGTTCGAGGCCATCTAGCGGCCAAACGAAGCGATTTCGGATATAGTTGAATTAGCCTAAATCTGCCTATTTTGAGTCCACGAATCTGTGGTTTTCCGTTGTACACGTTTTTCCTTGTTTTGGAACAATTTTGTTTGAGTTGTTTATTAATTAATAGATAAATTAAATTTTAATTATTGTGACAAGAAGAGGAAATTTTTAGTATTTGGCGTAACAAATTTCTGCAACGAGTTTTTATTAATTCAGAAAAAGATAACTGTGTTTGTCCTGCTGTCTGTATTTTTCTTATTATTTATAATTGATCTATGTTTATAGTTATTTAGTGACTACACTTTTATATTTTATATTTCAAAAGTTTCCATTAAACCTTAAAATATTTACTAGAATATTTATGTAAAATAAAGTCAGACATAACAGTTGTAAATAATTAATGTATAGAAATGTTTCAAAACGATTACAATTTGCATAATAAGAGAAAAATAACAGGTGTTTTATGAAATCTTTATGGAGAAAATTGCAAGAAGGACGTCGTTAAAGACACTCAATTACATGACAAATCACTGTTGTACTTAGGGTCTATTCGGTTTATATTAATATATCAGTTTGATTTCTGCAACAGCTGTAAACAGAATGGTAAGTGTAATAAGTTGTTCATTTTCAAAACAAGACAAAAAATTATGAAGTCATATTAAATGGTCAGTGAAAAATCGTTATTTAATTTAAAATTGAAATTTAAACGAGTTAATTCAACATAGAGATTATTCTATTTTATTAAAATGTAAAATTAATATACACTAAAAACATAAATCAGTATAGTCAGTTCGAACCTGTATCTATCCTTCTATTTAATTGTATTATAAAACGTACTGAAACAACACATTTCCACAACTACTCGTTCTATTCATGTACCTCCTCCTACAACAAATAAAAGTAATATTTTTTAATGCAATTCCACTTTTTAACATTGTAGATCTTTCCGAAAAACGAACACCTGAAAATAACGATGTACATAAGCGCAGTGCTAGGAGTATGGCCATTTATATTCGAAGACAAACCAGTTTTAAGGAAAATATACGACGTTTACTCCAAATGCATTTTCTGTTACTACCTACTCTACGTTCTTGCCGCTATAATCCAGCTCTTCATCATCGTCACCGATGAGGTGTTGGATGTGGATGAAATAGTCGCTAACCTTTGCATAACACTACTAAACTTTGTAGCAATATTGAGAGTCAAGGCCATCAAGACGGAGAGAGTAAAGAATATCATTCAGAATGTATTCAAGTTGGAAGAAAAGATGATGAACAGTGGAAATGACGAAATAATTGAAATATATAACCGGCATGCAAGGCAGAACCAAACATGTAATAAAATATTTCTTGTTAATCTCTACTTGGGTGAGTTGCTGTTATATTTTTATTGGTATGTTGTTTTCCATCGGTTCTTGTTATTGACAATTGTGTATTTTTAGTTGATATTTTGTACTTTATACACCCCTTGTACGTGGAAGACACCATAAAGTACTACCCCAACAGAAACGAGACGGTAGTCATCAAAGCTTTGCCTTTGAGCACTTGGTATCCATTTGACCAGCAAAAGCACTATGTCCTTACTTATCTCTGGGAAGAGATGGACGTTTTCATGGCCACCACTTTTATTGGCTGCTCAGACATCTTCGCGTTTAGTCTCATAATATTTGGTGTGGGCCAAATTAAGATTCTGAAGTTGATTCTTTCCAATTTTCAAGAGTTTGCGATGAATATAAAGGATCAGTTACACTGTAGTCAGGAAGAAGCCAGCTATATCACCCTCAGGGAGTGCATACTGAAGCACCAAGAAATTATCGAGTAAGGCAAAACATTTTGAGCAAATCAAATTACGTTATATTTACTTCTTTTCTATAACGTGATCAAATGGTATTGTTATGGAATTGTATGGTTTTCATTTTTGAATTAATATGACAACTTAATGAAAAGTAAATTAATTTTCAGATACATAAATGAATACAACTTAATAATGAAGAATATAATGGTTTTAGATTTTTTACTGAGTTCTGTGGAGTTAGCTTCTGGAGTACTAACTTTGCTTGTGGTAAGTGACGTCAATTTTAGATGTTTCATAAAAGTAAACAAAGGGATCACTTTTATATCGGCTAATTATGGGAAATAGGAAAATACCGCTGCATTTAATTATTGATTATATAAAATGTAAGCGACTGTAGAACAAACTTTCAATACTGTTTCTCTGGTATAAAGAAAAAAAGTCAAAATTTATGGTTATTTCCTAACAAGAGTCCTAATCTCTATCTACAATTCAACTTATAGACTTCAAACTTGGTACAGTCCAATTGTTTAGTAGATTGTCCTCCAATAATATCACTCAAAAAACAAAATTTTGTTTACCTTCTGCTAACCGTAGCTCTAACCTTTACCAAAAGCCCACAAAAGGATCCTGACCTACAGCCTACGCTGGAAAAGCGGCTGTTCGCACATTTTTGCACTCACGCAGAAAGTAACTTGCTAAACTTCAACCTTTCCATAACGTGTTACTTCTAACTGCTAAGAAATTAAAACAGTGTAATCGACTTTTACATACGATCCTGCTTGTCACGGTTTTTGAACTAGTCTTAAATAGTCGACTTTATGAAGAAAAGAAAAAAGCTTTCATTAAAAATGGGTTAGCTAAATTTGTAAAAGAAGATAATCTGGGAATGGCTATTCTCTAATCTTGGCTATTGAAGTCCCTCAGACCTTTCATAATTCCGATGCCACTCTACGAATTCATTTATTAGAATTTGCAAATATGGTACAATGTACATACAGTTACTATGAACGTTGTCGTCACTTTATCTCGCTTGTAGAAACAACGCAGTGCACGGCTTTGTCGGGATACCAAGCGTCACAAGGAGGCAAACCATTTAATAATAAAGTAACTAACACCACTGATAAGCTAATGCTAAAATTTTATATGAAACTGAAGTGTACCAAAATTGAGGGATATATCTTCAACCAATCAATAGTTTTTAAATGACTGATCCAAATCCGTTTGTTCTTATTTCGGAGAGATATCAGAAGAATTGTCACAAGTAAATACTTCGTAAGCATAAAATGTAGTGTATACGATTAATAAAAATCGTTTGAGCAAGACCATATTGGTTCTTGTTATGAGCATATTTTAATGTCCAGTACCCAGAGCAATTAATTAGAAATGATTTAATAGAAGCAAACTAAGCAGGATAATACCTGCTTTGCATTGGAGTGTCGGCTTCTTTGCAGAATACATTACATTACTTTACAGAATATATACCTACTAATTGCAAGTATATAGTTTTTCATACACCATTAAGATTTTTATTGACCTCCTTCATCTATGTCATCGTATAAAAATTTAAATATTTTTTTTCCCGAACTGAAGATAATATCTTCTAAATTGTAGAGGCCCATAACTGTGCATATTTTGTTTATCTGAATTAATAAGTGTTAATTTGCTGTAAATTTATAACCCAATTTTCCTTTTTCAGACGGAAATGACTCTACCCAACACTATATACAGCAGTCAGTTAGCTTTTAGCTTGTTTCTTAGAGTACTAGTGTACTATTGGTATGCCAACGAAATAATGGTACATGTACGTACTTATTCAAATAGAAAATAATGAATTTTCAATTTATTAATAAATTTCTTTTAATAATATTTTGTATTTAATTTTCAATTGCTTTAAAAACTATCGTGTAATTTTAATATTTTATTTTCTTTACAAAATTTCAAGGGATCTGAAATAGGAATGGCTTTATGTAACAGCAATTGGTATGAGGAATCCGAAAGAGTGCAAAAAATGATGGTTATTATGCTGATGAGGTGCAACAGGGAACTGTATCTAGAGATTGGACCATTTGCCGCTATGACTTTGAGAACTTTTCTAGGGGTAAGTAGAAGAGAGCAATAAGAAATTGGAAATCACTTTTATAACATAAATGAGATATGGCACGGTGCTCCTGAAATTTTCGAGTCACTCCAAAATAATAAGATTTCCTGTTTCTACAATACTTGAACATCATTTTAAGCCCTGAACCAAAATATTTGGTGTGGCGCTTTTTTTTCCGATGGCAAAATAAGAAATTTGATATTTTTCATGTAGGTAACTATAAAAATTTTACTTCAAAAATCAAAAAGAGAGTTGTAAATTATTTTAACAAAGTGAAAACTATTGATATGGACGGTATCTGAGTATGATAGGTTTTCAAATAAATGTATATTGATTGTTAAAAAATATTTGTGACTTTCCATTCTGTAATTTGAAAACAATTTAAAGTATTTACCTATGTTTTATATCCTAGGTACTCAAAGCAACATATTCCTACATAACGGTTATCTATTGATGAATGCACACGAAGAAGGATTCTCCATTAAAGTCAGTTATAATTATTTTGCGAAATACTCACACTAAGGCACATATATAGTTTACAAGCATTTTAACGAGAAAACTTTGCACTGTAAGACTTTATATTAGTANGTGGAAGACACCATAAAGTACTACCCCAACAGAAACGAGACGGTAGTCATCAAAGCTTTGCCTTTGAGCACTTGGTATCCATTTGACCAGCAAAAGCACTATGTCCTTACTTATCTCTGGGAACAGATGGACGCTTTCATGGCCACCACTTTTATTGCCAGCTCAGACATCTTCGCGTTTAGTCTCATAATATTTGGTGTGGGCCAAATTAAGATTCTGAAGTTGATTCTTTCCAATTTTCAAGAGTTTGCGATGAATATAAAGGATCAGTTACACTGTAGTCAGGAAGAAGCCAGCTATATCACCCTCAGGGAGTGCATATTGAAGCACCAAGAAATTATCGAGTAAGGCAAAACATTTTGGGCAAACCAAATTACGTTATATTTACTTATTTTCTGTAACGTGATCAAATAGTATTGTTAAGGAATTGTATGGTTTTCATTTTTGAATTAATATGAAAACTTAGTGAAAAGTAAATTAATTTTCAGATACATAAAGGAATACAACTTAGTAATGAAGAATATAATGGTTTTAGATTTTTTACTGAGCTCTGTGGAGTTAGCTTCTGGAGTACTAACTTTGCTTGTGGTAAGTGACGTAAATTTTAGTTGTTTGATAAAAGTAAACAAAGGAATCACTTTTATATCGGCTAATTATGGGAAATATGAAAATACCGCTGCATTTAATTATTGATTATACAAAATGTAAGCGACTGTAGAACAAACTTTCAACACTTGTTTCTCTCGTATAAAGAAAAAAAGTCAAAATTTATGGTTATTTCCTAACACGATTCCTAATCTCTATCTACACTTCAACTTATAGACTTCACACTTGGTACAGTCCAATTATTTAGTAGATTGTTTTCCAATAATATCACTCAAAAAACAAAATTTGGTTTACCTTCTGCCAACCGTAGCTCTAACCTTTACCAAAAGCCCACAAAGGGATTCTGACCTACAGCCTACGCTGGAAAAGCGGCTGTTCGCGCACATTTTTGTACTCGCACAGAAAGTAACGTGCTAAAATTCAACCTTTCCATAACGTGTTACTTCTAACTGCTAAGAAACGGTTTCACGGTTTTTGAACTAGTCTTAAATTGTCGAAGTTATGAAGAAAAGAAAAAAGCTTTCATTAAAAATGGGTTTGCTAAATTTGTAAAAGAAGATTATCTGGGAATGGCTATTCTCTAATCTTGGCTATTGAAACCCCTCAGACCTTTCATAATTCCGATGCCACTTGTTGAAGCAAAGAAATGTCAAATACTTTCACTTTACGAATTCATTTATTAGAATTTGCAAATATGGTACAATGTACATACAGTTACTATGAACGTTGTCGTCACTTTATCCCGCTTGTAGAAACAACGCAGTGCACGGCTTTGTCGGGATACCAAGCGTCACAAGGATGCAAACCGTTTGGCAATAAAGTATCTAACACCACTGATAAGCTAATGCTAAAATTTTATATGAAACTGAAGTGTACCAAATTTGAGGGATATATCTTCAACCAATCAATAGTTTTTGAGTGACTGATCCAAATCCGTTTGTTCCTATTTCGGAGAGATATCAGAAGAATTGTCACAAGTAAATACTTCGTAAGCATAAAATGTAGTGTATACGAATAATAAAAATCGTTTGAGCAAGACCATATTGGTTCTTGTGATGAGCATATTTTAGTGTCCAGTACCCAGAGCAATCAATTAGAAAAGATTTAATAGAAGCAAACTAAGCAGGATAATACCTGCTTTGCATTGGAGTGTCTGCTTCTTTGCAGAATACATTACATTACTTTACATAATATACATACCTACTAATTGTAAGTATATAGTTTTTCATACACCATTAAGATGATACATACAACCAATACCTACCATCCAGCGGCCTAGCAGCTTTGTTACTGAAATCATATTTAAATAATCGCAATCAATTTATTTCCATTAATGATGGTAATTCTAACATTCAATTAGTTCGATATGGAGTACCTCAGGGTTCCGTACTAGGACCACTTTTATTTTTAATTTATGTCAATGATTTTATACATTTTATGTCGCCAAAAAAATGTATTATCTTTGCTGATGATACAACTCTGTTTAATACAAAAAATTACAGTTTAGAATCCCTGATGGACTCTATGTCGGTTACTGATATGAGATGGCAAAAAACTGGTTTTCTGCAAATAATTTAACCATCAACCCAGAAAAAACTCAGAAATTGTTTTTGTCTAATAAAATGACCAAACATAATAATAATAATTCATTGCATGTGTTGGGAGTGGATATTGATTCAGGTTTATCCTGGAAAGATCATGTAAATAACCTCTGTGTAAAGTTGTCAAGTATAATATTTTTATTTAGACAGTTACGTATGCTCGTAAATAGTGATATCTTACGTGGTATCTATTTTAGTTTATTTCATTCACGCATTTCATACGCTGTCGTTTTGTGGGGTAATTCCAGTGCGGCCGGAAAAGTTTTTCGTCAACAAAAGAAAATAATTCGTATTTTAGCCATGGCTAATCACCGCGATCACTNTATTTTTCCCGAACTGAAGATAATACCTTATAAATTGTAGAGGCCCATCATTGTGCATATTTTGTTTATCTGAATTAATAAGTGTTAATTTGCTGTAAATTTATAACCCAATTTTCCTTTTTCAGACGGAAATGACTCTACCCAACACTATATACAGCAGTCAGTTAGCTTTTAGCTTGTTTCTTAGAGTACTGGTGTACTATTGGTATGCCAACGAAATAATGGTACATGTACGTACTTATTCAAATAGAAAATAATGAATTTTCAATTTATTAATAAATTTCTTTTAATAATATTTTGTATTTAATTTTCAATTGCATTAAAAACTATCGTGTAATTTTAATATTTTATTTTCTTTACAAAATTTCAAGGGATCTGAAATAGGAATGGCTTTATGTAACAGCAATTGGTATGAGGAATCCGAAAGAGTGCAAAAAATGATGGTTATTATGCTGATGAGGTGCAACAGGGAACTGTATCTAGAGATTGGACCATTTGCCGCTATGACTTTGAGAACTTTTCTGGGGGTAAGTAGAAGAGAGCAATAAGAAATTGGAAATCACTTTTATAACATAAATGAGATATGGCACGGTGCTCCTGAGCGAATTTAAATGAAATTTTCGAGTCACTCCGAAATAATAAGATATCCTGTTTCTACTTTAACAAAGTGAAAACTATTAATTAAACCAGTATATATATATATTGTTATAATATAACGAGAACCAAGTACTCAAGTACATGAAAATTACAAAATCAAAATGTTGAGAGGTAAAACTCTATCAACAGGGATGTGTCACACGAGATAATTATGAAAGGAGAAATATAATTTAGTACATAGTATGAGTTTTATACACAAAAATGCAAAGATCGCTACCTGAGAA
>NW_019416316.1:764094-797284 GCF_000390285.2 Anoplophora glabripennis
CTGCGAACTGGTTTAATTTGGGCAAAAAATTCAAGAGACATTTTTTTTTAGAATGAAACAGGCTATCGGAAATAATTTTTTAAATGGTAAAAAAATAATAAGACAAAAAATTACGTTGGAAATAAATTTTAGGGGTTGCGTTTTCCACCCCTTACAACCATGGGGTAAACCAAATAAATTACTGGCTAAGTGTCTTTTTGGTAGTAGAAAATGTCAGGTTAATTTCAATATTGTAACTTGTTTAGTGCTTGTGAAAAAAATTGTTAAACAAATTTTATGTACCCCCTTTAAGGGGCTGTATCTTAACAAGGGATGCTCCAATGAAGTTTCTTTATATGAAAGATCCTATCTTTTTTTCGATGAGGAATCACCCCCTTAAATGTTTTATACTTATTTAGTTACACCCTGTATATTGTAATAATTGCAAACTGTTTAATTTATTTTTAATATTAATTTAATAATTTTTATATATATGTATCAATAGTTTTCACTTTGTTAAAATAACTTACGACTCTATTTTTGATTTTTGAAGTAAAATTTTTATAGTTACCTAAATGAAAAATATCAAATTTCTTATTTTGCCATCGGAAAAAAAGTGCCACCCCAAATATTTTGGTTCAGGGCTTAAAATGATGTTCAAGTATTGTAGAAACAGGATATCTTATTGTTTTGGAGTGACTCAAAAATTTCATTTAAATTCGCTCAGGAGCACCGTGATGGGTAATCAAATCTGTCAATGGACGGTATCTGAGCATGATAGGTTTTTAAACAAATGTATCTTGATTATTAAAAAATATTTGTGACTTTCCATTCTGTAATTTGAAAACAATTTAAAGTATTTACCTATGTTTTATATCCTAGGTACTCAAAGCAACATATTCCTACATAACGGTTATCTATTGATGAATGCACACGCAGAAGGATTCTCCATTAATGTCAGTTATAATTATTTTGCGAAATACTCACACTAAGGCACATATATAGTTTACAAGCATTTTAACGAGAAAACTTTGCACTGTAAGACTTTATATTAGTATATTATACTCGTGGCTAATAAATGACTTAGCAAGCAGAGAAATATTTTTATTTATTTTTTAAACATCCTCCTCAGACCTAAAAATTCCTGACCCAAAATAAAATTACTACTGTTGTATCGCTTTATAAATATAAATAAGTTGAATTTCAGTAAAAATCACTATACAATTTCTTTGGTCGCGTAAGATTAACTAAGTTCTAAGCTTTGTTTGTAATATTTACATATACGCTACTATTCTGTAATAGGTCTCCATCAAAATAATTGTGCGGTTGCTTTTTATGTCTGCACAACTAGAGTTGCACACATAGGATGATTAAAGACTGTTTTGCAACCTCTTTTTGACAAATAGCGAATTTCTAAAGAATTGCTCAAATCCTTAGGAATGATTTAAATCCTTAGCAATTGTTTAACGGAAAAAAATGCTACCATTGTAATTATGTTATTTCTACAAGAACAACCGCTTCTCTTCTGTCTTGTCCTTTTATAAGAAAGCATTTAATTGACACCTGCGCTTGTGCAGTAAATAAACACGTTATGACTCTGATCATCAAGTTAATACCATTGATTAGCCGTTCGAACTTTACGTACGCGGAAGTTAAGCAATCAACACAAAGCAAGTCTAATTACATGAATAATACAATTTCCGGACGTGGCTTCTTGTTCGTCTACATTCTCTCTCTGTTCCTTAATAGCTGCTTCTTTAATCGCGATAGTTTCAAAATGAAAGCTATTGTTTATCCTTGACAATGTTTCAGCGGTAATTATTAGTTTCAAAGTTACTTTTGATAATAGGAAAGATTAGATGCTAAGTAGCTTTATGATGTGGAACAATGTATAGCAAATTTCTGTAGAGTAATTATCATTACCAGAGAGTTTTAGAACAAAAATCTATATTTTACTTACGCTGTATACCTATTTCATCGTCTCAATGTTTCAATTTGATCAGCGTTTTAATAAAATTCCACCTTTCTATTTATAACAAAAACAAGTTTTTGCACAGAACTGAATAGGTATACAAAAATCCATGTGGGTGGTAAGTGTATAAAAATACTTATATTTTATAACTTCCCACACGCGTGAATAGCGGGGATAACGAGATATTAGTTGTTGCTTTTTATTGAGTGTTGCATACTTATAATCCGTGCCAAATTTTAATTTGATATTTTTTGTCGTTGTTAATCATATCCGAGACTACATTTACAGAATCTTTTTACTTCAAACCAAAATAACTGTTAGCTGTAATCCCTATTACCTGTTCTCATTTAAGCCAACTTTTTTTTGAAGCGATAACCCAAAACAACATAAAAATCATAGATTTAACCTATTTATCAAGGTATATTTTACTTAATTTATTTAAATATCTGGAAATAACTGCAAGTGCGGACGAAAAAAGAAAGTTGCACACACTAAGAATATTTAACAGTATTAAAAGTGTCAAATAAATTATCTCTTATTTTTGTTCCTAAAGCCCGCTCCAGGTGAAGCGATATGTTGCCGATGTACGGTTATCACAACATAAATAGTATGTTTTAAATTCTTGTAGATATAAATTAATTTGTAAAGTATGAGGCCTCAAAATATTTTATGTTTTATTTTTTTCTGTTAATACAAAGTATTCTTTTGTTTGTCAATACATTTCCCTTAGCTACCAGACCCTAGCTGATCTGATAAAAATAACTAAATATTATATACAAAGATAGGTAATAAGATATAACTACAGGTAATAAGACAATCACAACAGCTAGTCCCCCTTCAAAAAAAATATATCAATTTAAAACGAATGTAACCTTTTTCTTTTGATAAATGCTACATGACGTGTTTTCTAAATTTTTTGCCAACATAAATGCAGGTTTGACTCTATCTAAGCTGAACACCATTTCTTTATTATCTTTGAGGATAGCTAATGTGTTGTCGAATCTCTTAATAATCTTGTAAGGGCCTTCATAGTTAGGTAATAAACAAGATTTAAGTTTTGGAGACCTATGTATTTACAGGTTAACAAGTCTGCGGAAATAAAAGGTTTATTATTTGAATAATTACTAGTCGTAGTAGGTTTAATATTAGCGAAAGCTTCTCGTAAACCAGTGAGTACAGGATAAGTGTCAATGCTCTGCTGTGAATTGATAAAGAATTCACCTGGTAGTGTTAAAGGTTGACCAATTTATTAATTTCTTTGTTGCGCGTATTCCCGGATGAGAAATTTTATGAAGTTCGTTAAATATTTTAAATCGAAAGTTTTTGGGAACATAAATTCTAGGTGAAGAAGAAACTTCGCACCACACTCATTCTTCAGACAAAGATATATTTTCTTGTTTCAACAAATATTTACAATTTGTGTTACTCTGATTTTTTAATAAAAAGATCTGGATCTTCCTGTTGATCTTGTCTTAGCAGTTCTAAATCAATAGTTTTGTGAGAATCTAAACTACTTAGCTCTTCTTCATATGTACTTGATAAACAATCAGCTACTACATTAGTTTTACCTTGTATGTGTCTGATATCTGAAGTAAATTGTGCAATGAACTCAAGATGTCTTATTTGTCGTGGGCTTTTTTGTGATTTTGAACTTAATGTATTTGTTAATGGTTTGTGGTCTGTGGAAATGGTAAGTTCGTGACCTTCCACTGCATATCTAAAATGTTTAATAGCTAGAAAAACTGCTAAGAGTTCGCGATCAAAAGTTGAATATCGAGTTTGTGTGGGCGTTAATTTTTTTGCGAAATAACTGATTGGTATCCACTTTCCATCATTTAATTGTTCTAATACTGCACCTACACCCGTATTCGATGCGTCTACAGTTAAAGACAACTTTCCATTGCTGATTGGATGTGATAAAATAGTTGCATTTGCTAACAGTGTTATTGCAGCTTGAAAACTATTCTCACATTCTTCTGCCCAATCATTTATGGATTTTTGTCTATTATTTTATAATGTAGTGGATAATTTATGTAATGGTATAAGAATTTGAGCAAAGTTTGGTGTGAATCTGCGATAAAAGTTTACCATTCCGATGAACCTTTGTAATTCTTTTTTTTTGGACGTGGAAAATCTCGAATTTCCTCTACTTTTGACTCTGATGGCAAGATTCCTTTTTCAGAAATGATATGACCTAAAAATTCTAACTGTGACATTCCAAATTGACATTTTGTTGGATTGATATTAATTCCATAAGAACCTAATCTTTCAGAAAGCTTTGTTAGATGTTCGATATGTGTAGTTTAATCTGAGCTTGCTACTAAAGTGACGTCTATGTACACGAAAACAAAATTTAAACCTGATACTACCTCATTAATAAATCTTTGAAATGTTTGTGCTGCATTTCGTAGTCCGAAAGGCATTCTAAGAAATTCGTAGAGACCGAAAGGAGCAGATTGTAAAAAATCTGCTTCTATTATAGGCTTAGTTACGTCAGCTATAGTAAAAACGTAAGGAAAATTACGTCTTAAACCTAAATTGACTTTTATAATTTTCTTTCCATAAATATGGATAATTGAACCGTTAGCAGCAATAAGAAAAGAGTCTTTATCTCATTCATAGATTTTAAAAACATCTTTACGATCTACAGAAATATCGGCTCCAGTGTTTATTAAAAATTCAAGCTTATTATGATTATCAAAAATGAAAAGGCGACGTGTTGACTTCTCCACATTGCTAGTCGCCGGAGCAATGTGATTTATTCGTTTTTTGTATGTGAAGCTAATACTGACATTTTCTAGCGTCTTTTTTAAATTTTTGGTGGAAATAACATAGTAAATCATTTGAATTTGACTTATGAAATCTATTAGGGGATTTACTGCGAGATCTATGCCTAAATTTGCATGAATTACAAGTATATGTGTTGGATGTTGAGACCTTATTAAATGAAGAAAATTGGTTTTGTAAAGCTGAGACTTGATTTTCTAATACTGATTGTTTTTGTGACAATGTTTGTAAAATATTCTGACAGTTGATTGAAAAATCATTAAATGCTGAAACTAACTGATTACCTGTTTTATGGACAACCTTATCTGACCCTGGTCTTGAAGTTAATGAAGATACATTGTTAAAATTGTGATTATAATTTGGTAATTGATAACTTTCCCAAATTTTGTCGGCTAAATCTACAATTTCATTGACACTTTCCTTACCCGATGCTGTAACTGCAACTAAAATTGGTTTCGGTAAACGCCTTTTCCACAATTTTAAAAGAAGATCTTGGCTGACAACTTGTGAACCTCATACAACGTTCATCATGTCTCTGAAAAACTCTGATGGCTTCCTATCGCCCATTTCTGATCCACTGAGAAGTTCATCTAAACGTTTTTCTTCACTCGCTGTTAATCTATTAATAATTATATCTTTAATGGTTTGATACAAATTTTGTTGCGGTGGCTTAGCTATAATATCAGATACATTAGTTACTACTTCTAATGGTAAACTAGATATTGTGCCTCGATTTGCGTAAACCAAATTTCTCGCTTTGAAATCCAAAATGGTGGCAATTTGAAAGAAAATATTTGATTACTATTGTTAATGTCATTGTCATTTTCAATAGTATTATTCTGAATTGAATTTGAAGTCATTTAGCAATTATTATGATATTTAAATATAAAATTTTACGTTACTGATAATGTAGGCAGAGAGTAACTGAGTAAGTGTCTTACCGTTGGTCGATTCAAGCTATATATATTTTTTAAATTGCTGCAAAATCTTGAATTATCTTCCTTATTCTCAAACTGCTTTTGCTTGTCCTGAAAACCGGTGATGATTTCGTGTTCCTCTTTGTCGGGCGTTTTGCTTCTGGTGAGGTTCTTCTTCGGCCACGTGGAATGTATTACGTCGGATGTATTATATGACTGTTTACTTTACTTTACTTTACTGTTTTCCCGTGGAAGTGAACAGAAAAGAGTTATAAGCGAAAAACATGAATTTACGTACAAATTATACAATTAACCACCCTATAAATAATCTTCCCCCCATTTTATGACTGTGGAAACTAATATGTCATTGTACATAATATTTAGCATCTATACTTAGTAATAAATTCAGCTTGCCGAAACAAAAATTCGCGAAATTGTCATTTCCCAGCTTATTTTGCTGGCCTATAAGAGCTAATAATACCTAATGACTGTAAACTATTTAACTAAACTTTTTATTCAAATTTTTTATATTATTCAATCCGACTTAATAATTATGCCAGTTTTGTATAGATGTTTCATATTGTCCAGATACTACAGAGAATTTGGAACGAAAATCAGGTACTTTTATTTTTCTTATACCCATTCTAAAATTTTCGAGTCCAAGATATATCGCATTTGTTTTAGTAGGAGAGGCGTACTAATGAAAACACCTAGCGTAAATCTTGTTTGATTATTACAGAACTCATGCACAACTACGAATGTCAAATCAAATAGTATTTGTCCACAAACTAACACAACAAGTCGGAGCTAAGTTAATTATAAATATTCATTGTGCTCGGTAGCTGTGTTCTACCCAGATGTAGAGTCCAGTTAGATTAACTTCCTCTGTTAGAAAGCAACATTCGCAATATATGAAATGCGAGTGGAGTCTGAAACTAGCCATTACCGCAAATTTCAATTGATAATAAATTAATATATAACCCGAGCAGTTGTTGACGGGAACTAGATTTAAACCTATGTTATAGTTAGATCGAAGTTTTAGTTAATTTTAATTAATATTTAAAGTATATATTGATATTGTACTACTATACTATACTACTGTACTACACTAAACTATACTATATTAAACTATACTATATATCCTTTTGTACAGTTCATTTCCAGGAGCACGGAATAAAGAACACGAGGTTACATTTTTGGTCACTGTTTGTGAATCACCCTGTATATTCAATCTCGAAAACATGATTGCAGGAGACCTACACTATACTAAACTTGTCCACCAATTGTTTATTTCTCTTAATGAATTTATGCAATATTTATCACTAATTTGGCACTTTAGAAAGATTTAATACAATTTAATTCCTAAGCTCTAGCCAATGAATTTTTCTGGCTACTTAACATTTGAATAACACTTATTGACAAACAATCATTTGTAGAATATGGCAGCTATACATCTAATAATTAAATTTTTATAACTGGTTTCTGGTTAAAGTTGTATAATTTTATAAATGTTAAAAAAAAGTTTCATGAAAATCCCGTTAATTTTTTTTTTACAAGAAAAATGTGTATACAATGTAAAAAGAGTATATTTATATCTTGCCACATTTAATATTTCATTTGTTTCCCTGATTTGACTTAAATAATTCTGCAAATGTTAATGGAGTAGCCCATTTAACCACTATCAGCTGCGCCAGGCCTGCTCGACTGAGATTGTTTTATTTAGATATTGGTTGCCTACGACCATTTTCTGGGCTAACTTAATTATTACTGGGAAAAGTTTTCTATAACAACGCAAGTTCCCTAATTAATGGGGCTTAAAATTAAATTAAGTTTCGTGGAATGTGAAAGAAAATAGGGAAAGTTATCTTACTAATTACATAATTGCATTAAACGGATTAATTCCAAATTAGTTGGTTATTCTGATAATAAATCCGTATTTCCCGGAATGAAATTTAAATTGGACGAAATTGGATTATACTTTTTGTGTTAGTATTTAAAATTATTTGCAACGAGGTACACGTTAAAGGGAAATGGGAGTGAAATACAACAACCGAATTAAATTAATTATTCCTGGAAATATATTTTATTTACGTTGGTAATATCTCGTTAGAGCCTGGCCGAAGAAAAAAGCAATATATAGACCTTATATTACAGTTCCTTATTTTGCGCAAATTTATTTAATTAATACATTTTCGTATGCTCAAGGTAGTAGATACTGGAAAACCGAAGAATGGGTAGCAAGTTTATAACATTGGCGCCTTCACCAGAACTAACAATAAAAAATTTTTTTGTTTTATATCATTGCAATATGTTTTATTTCCAACAGATTAATAATATCGAATTAAATTAATGATGAACGCAACTTTGAATAATAAAAAGCAATTAGCAGCATTCAGATAAAGGTATAGTAAAGGTACTTGTTAAAATCATGTGAGTCTCATCATCATCGCAGATATTATTAGCTGTTAAGATATATTGACCCAATAAGGGCACTTTTCTATAAATGTAGCGTAACTTATTAAAACCAGTAAATTTAAAGCTCTCCCTGAGAGAGATTAAATCATATCCGTTGGTCTTATACTAAACCTAAGCTTGAATACTATCTAGCATATGTTGTGTTCTGCTTATTTTTTTAATAGAAAATGTTTCACATGAAATATAGTTTTACACATGAAGTTTCTTAATAATAGTAACATAATGATATTGTAAAGTAGAAGAAAATGCAAGGTGATTAGAACGTGGCAAATAAAATTAATACACTTAAAACTGTAACATTCTTTTTTATTAAATAAAGTACTTGAGAGAAATCAAGCATTTTTCATGCATATTGGACATTGGCGAAAATATAAAGGTAAAGGTAGAAATGAAATAATTCATTTATAAGATAGTCCTTTCATTTCATTAAGGTTAAAGGTTAAAGCTCATCCTCGAATAATATAGGTACAAAATAAAAGAGCTATATACAGAAACTGAAATTAAAGTATAGTAATATGATAAATCTGTGCTCATATATTTCTTTTAAACATACTAACTAAATTTGATCCTGATTTGTAATAGGTATTATTTTATTTAAAGAGTAAATCATTCTGTAAATAATTCTTTGCATTACAATCTAGTTTTACTATACATAACGGTTAAACATAGTTTTTGTGAATATTTAGACAATAACCTGAGTTTTATTTGAAATAATATCAATACTATAATTCTCATTTATTGACACCACGAAGAACCCATTCTTTTTGTCGATAGATGCTAAAAAGAAACTTTTCTGAATCGGTTTTGTTACTGTACTGATATCCTCCATTTTGAAATAGGAGACTATAATGTATTTATTAAGCTCGTTTTAGTTTAAAATAAAACGTTCCTTATCATTAATTATATCTGCGAGCAATGTCCTGGATATAGAAGATGGCAGAAAGCTACTTGTATTGCTCCACAATTCCCCTTATATGTAAAGCGTCAAAATGATTTAACTGTGCCAGGGCAGCATTGATATTTTCCATACCCTTGAGGCAGTATTACGAAATTATTTCTAACTTAAGGAGGTATATCGGGGTCCGAGGGAAATGAGTATCGCAAGGGGGGTCCTATGCTTTTCTTATGGAACTAAAACTCGCTACCAACTTGAAAACATTAAATTCTATTGAAATTATTTGCGATAAACTTTATCTATATAACAAAAAAATCTACTCAATATGCAGATAACATACATATTTAAAATTGACAACATAATAATATCATATTTAAGTAGTTTTAAATTATATTAAATGAACGCATAAAGATTATGTAGATGTGGCAACAGCGCTAATAATTGACTAGCAGTTGTATGCGTACGCGTTCAAAAATGTATTGTGTGTAAACTATGTAAAATATAATTATTATATATAGCAAATATATCGTATTATCCTCGCGAAGATTTGTATCCTTTATTTAAAATCATGTGAACTGGTAAAACAACGAGAAAATAATTATGTTAATTTATTTCTAAAGAAATGAAATGACACTCGCGCCCATCTCTCGTCCAAGTCAAAGAAAGTGTCGGATGCAATTTTGAAGGTTCTGTGATAGAAATTACATTATTACTCACTGTTCGTGTTTTTCATCTCTATTTTAGTAATGTTACAAAAGTTTTGCAACTATAACTAATTTTTTAGATATAAAGTTTGCTAAGAAATATTTATGTTCCTTTATTATTCTGTACAAATGCTTTTACCTCAAGTATTACTAATTATATTAATCAAGTAAAGAAAACTTTATGTAACCCTAAATATTGCTGGGTGATGATTACGATGTTTTTATAAACCAATAAATATATTAAAAGGATTTATCAACTGTAATTTTTATTCTAATAAATTTAATATATCACAGCTTCCTAGCCTTTTTTTAATTAATTTAGTTTTTTGTAATGTTTTTAACATTACAAAAAATAATCTGTTGTGGATAATTTATTGTTGATAACAATGTACATGGGATTTAGGAAAAATGTTTGAAATCAATTTCGTTTTTATCAAATGTATTCCCTCCTTGCTGTCAGCTGATTGCGACGTTGCCACATTAATCCTCAAGTCAGACAGAAATGCAATTATTGGTTTCTCTTTCTAATTAATACAGCTGTACTATGTTCAAAACTTACATTAGTTTTACATTATAAGTAAGATAATACTGTGTACTATCTATGGAAAAGTTTTGTTTCACAATTTCTACATTTTTTCTCAGTTATGGGCAAAAAAAGAGCCACACCGTTCATCTTCGCCGTATAAGCCTATGTTAAAATTAACAACTTTCAACAAAAATGTCTCAAAATCTAGATTCAAAAAAAAATTCAAAAAAATATGACGTACAGACTAGAGGGAGCACTGCGTAATGCGCTATATAAATTTCAAGTACATCTGTGCATTTTAATAAACCCGATATATCTCCTTAAGTGTGTTTGTCGTAGATATAATATATTTGTTTTATGATATATTACAATTTTGCCTATATTTATAGGGATCCCTGGATTCCTCCCGTTGAGTAGGTGTAATATGACATTAATTTTACTTGCAGTCACATAGTTTATTATTTTTCTAATACAACACGATGTATCCGTGCACCTGTTGGTGAAATATTAAATTACAAGCGAAATACAGTACATGTCAAAGCTAAAAAAAAATAAGCGTGTTACAGGCATGTCACAGTGGCAAAGTTGCGATGCATGTGAGCACGTTCGCATTTTCAATCATTTTTTTCGTGAAGCGTTATAGTTTTTTGATCCAATGAAGGCTTATTCCATGCAATGACGATATTGCTAATAGTTCGCCCCATCTACGAAAATGAGAATGATGGCGCCGACTGAGGTTAACGCTGAAAGTAGTTCCTCGTGTAAAAGGTGTAAATCAAAGCCTGTTAATGGTCTTAAATGTTTAAACTGTGGTACTAGTTTTCACTTAAGTTGTGCGAAATTGCTAAATGTGGAAATTTTGGACAGCAACACGGTGAGATGTTGTGAAAATGAGGTACATTCTGATAATGCAGCTTTCTTTGACGCTGTAAGTGCTATTTCGGGCGAAGACAAAAAAGTGGATATTCATATATTTAATTATGTCATTGGGCTGAAAGATGCTATAATTGTGGAATTGCGTGAGAAAATCCAGTTGCTAAATAAACAAATTGAAGTGATTAATTCGTGTAATTGTGTAGTGAAGGTTTGCACGCAAAAAAAGCAGTTGCCTGNTATATTTTTTTTAATCCTATCAAATGTCGGACAATGTTCTTCTATACCGGAAATCTAAACATGTCTATCCCCACTTCTAACTGTTGAGTATATGTTTCTCGTAATATCAGCAGTTAATAAGTAGCCTTGTCTATGGGTTAGATTTTTTTTTATCGCCATTATTGAAAAAGAAACAAAAAAACATTGAAGAAAAAATAAAACCGTACACTCATGGCGAAGTCTAGCTAAAAGCTATTCCACTTAACCACGAATGAACGGTAACAAATGAGATCACTGGAACCAAAGCGAACATAATACAATTACATATTAAGAAAGAAGAAAACAAATACATTTTTTAAAATTCTTTATTAACTGAGCAGGAAAGCTTTGAATTTCCTCTTAAATTTCAACGAATTTAAATGTAGGAGTTCTTCCGGAAGTGAATTTAATAGCTTAACAGCATTGTATGTAAAAGAGCGACGCAAGAGGGCAGTGTGATGACGGGGCATGGTTAGTTTAAACTTATGATGAATATTAACTCCATGTAGGTATAGAAGTTTTAAATATATAAAAGATTTTTGTAGTATTTTCTTTATATAGTCTCTAAGGCTGAAGTCAGAATCTAATGTAATACCCAAATTTTTAGTAGAGTAAACATAGGGCAAACGCACATTATCAATGGCTATAATCAAATTTAATATGACTTCTGCTGCTAAAAAGCATTAATTGTGATTTAGATGGATTTAATTTCAATTTTTGTGTTCTGCAGAGAGTTTACTTAACATTATGTAAATCACGGTTAATTGTTTCCATAGCATGTATATAGTCCTTTCGCTCAAAGTCTAAATAAATTTGAATCAGCGAATGCTTGAATCTTACAGTTCACAATAGATTTAAGGATATCTGATGTGTAAATTAAAAACAACAGCGGACCAAGAACGGTTCCTTGTGGTACACCAGAAATAATATTTGTCAGTTGAAAATTTATTGTCACTAAGATTTCTTTGTGAACGATTAAATAGGTATGATTTCATCATTTTAAGTGACAATCTGTCAAAGCCAAAGTATTTCAATTTAGAACAAATTGACTCGTGATTGATAATATCAAAAGCCTTCGAGAAGACCAGCAAAACCAGCGCACAGTCTCTTCCACAGTCATGACCTTCAATAATATTTTAAGTAATTTTAGCTAGTGCTACAGAGGTACCAAATCCCTTCCTAAATTCACACTGACAATCAGGTAAAATTTTATTAGTATTTACATAACTGTACATTTGCCGATATAGAATTTTTTCAAATATTTTTGAAAGTGCAGGAAGAATACTTATAATTCTTAAATCTGAACAAGTGGATGGATTAGGAATCTTGGGAAGAGGAATACCTATAGAAACTTTCCACGACTGAGGTAAATATCCAGCTTCGCTGGATATTTACCTCGGGATCGATCGATAAATGGACTGCAGTATTTTAACATAATAGATGATATCTCATCAACACCTTTACTACAACTATTTAAATAATAATTAACTTCAGATACTGCCGCAACCCGGAAAGAGAAACTAATATCATTGTTAAATGTATTAATTTTGTAAAAATCAATTTATGTTGCACAGCTAGAATTGTTTTGTAAAAATTAAGAAAAATAATGTTTTAATTTATTAGACAATTCACTTTATTACATCGCACACTCAGGTCACTAAGTGCACTCCAAGTTTTGTGCGGATCATTATCTCTTGTGAGTGTGTTTAAATAATGCCTTTTCTCACTTATAATGACAGACACAGCAAAATTTCTCAGTCGTTTGTATTGCAACCAATCTTCTTCGCTTTTAGTTCGCTTAAACTTTTGTAAAGCATGATCCCTTTGCGCTATGAACATTTTTTACTTAACGAACGATTGCAAAAACCGGCGGTATAGGCGTGGATGCTAGACAAGGGTATCTGTCAAGGCGTAACAAGAAAACGAAACCCAGAGTAATATCAAGAAATTAATTAATTAAAAGAGTAAATGGATGCACGGCGGTTAACGCTGGCAAGTAAGAAGAGGCGTAGCGGTAAATTAGAAATAAACTTTTAATGTCCGTAATTTCAGGCCACTAAATTGAGAGTAATTGCTGTTGGAGAATCGGTTTAAATATAGGACCACTGAGCTGAAACTTTAACTTGTACGCTGCCAAGGTGAAAAAGTCTCGCGTGATGCAGACAGTGTTGTAATTTATAGCGGTTATTATTCTTCACTGCAAGTTTGGTGCATTTGTCAAAAAAGTGCATTGCTGGAGAGGCGATTGTTGAGCTATGCGATACTGCAACCCATGAGGAGTAAAAAATATTATATATTGCGAACAAGGCATTTATTATGTCAGTTTTTTACAAGCGATAACGCAATAAATAACTGGAGTGTCATATATCACTGCCGAACGTCTATATTTAAAATCAAGAAACATATTATGTAGGATGTCCCGAAGAACATTTTCCCACTATGCAAAGGAAAATTTCGTCCCACTATCCAATCTGAGCTACAGAGTCGTCTCCAGTTGAGGGAATCTAGATCACGCTCCACGTGAAACGAAAGGCGCGGAGCAAAACCAATTACGTTAGTTTCGATTTCTCTCGGAGCCCTTCACTAAGATACCAAATGCACCCAATCACCAAAGCTGCATCACACAGTACCGATTCCTGTGGCGGAGTGAACGCGGATGATGCGCGGAGGGAGCGAAAAAGTCACCCTTGTTTCGAAATTAGAACTGGAGAACAACAACATGCAGACAAACCACCATACTAAATCATACAAATCGAGAAGATTCTAAAGACCGACAAAATTTAGAAAAACCAAATGTCTAATCTAAGACGAGAATTACTACAGGACATCTGCGGAGTCATCATAGGAAGTGTTCGAACATCGATTCTGGTACCTTACAACTGATTAACCAGGGACGGATACCTGGCCAGTGCTTACATGTTGTACACTTGAAATTTAATGCTTATTGTATTATATATGTCCAGTCAAGTATTTTGATCATATATTATTGTACCTATATGAATTATTCTAAGTAAATCAAATTTCTACAATTAATTCAAAACGTGAAAAATTTTCAAACTCTTTGCAAGCACATTACTCTGGCCTAGATCTTATATCTAGTTGCCCAAATGCCCACTGAAGAACTACACAAGTTTCAAGTAACTTCCAAATCTAAGGACCTACGCCAAAATATTTTAATACAAAAGGGTTCGGTTGAAAGCCTCAGAAACCAGTACTATCCCGAAGATGTATCCAGTGTGGTTAAAGATGAATAAATTGGGATGTGGACCCTAGAAAAACATCTCGTCACCGTTGGAGGACGACTGACAAGCGTGGAGTATTGTTACTCAAGCATCCGCTGAGGATAGTTGCAAGCAAGCAAAAGACGAAAATCCCAGCGCCGTACGCAATAAGCGAAAATTTGATGTAAACAATAAACCACGATAATAAGAGCACTATAAAAATCACAGTGATACTGAATAAATATCCATTTGTAAAATCAAATAGACTGAAACGACTTCGAAATACTCAAGATATATTTTAATAAATATACTGCAGTTGTACAGCTATGTAGTGTCTTTAAACGTAATAATTTCAAATTCGTTTTCTAGAAATCAGTAAATATTTTGGTATAACTTTTTTGGTGATATCGATTCTATTTTTTGTGGCGCATTTTATCCTCCATTTCTGGATTCTCATTTAAGAAAATTATTTTTTCAATGTTCGTTTTTTTTTCGAAACGATCACTTCTTTGTTCGATGCACATTTTTGTAACCATCGGATAAGATAGCTTCTAACAAAATAACGTAACAGAGAAAAACTGAAAAACCGTGCTAATATGAATTGAATTCTGTATCGTTCAATAAGTTTTTTATTTTTCCATTATTTGCTTCTACCATATTTTGCAGTTCGAATATATACGGACTTTTTATTAAAGATACGCTTAATTAATTTTAAATTTACAGAGTTTGATTTTCGTATAAAGCATGGAGATCAAACATGCATTTCACGAACAAAGTAATATCGTGTAAATACACGATATGCAATATACTACACAAAAGCAGAAACCTGTTTTACAGAGCTTATAATTCAAAAATATTTGACCTTTCCTTTTAAATAATGAAATTTTAACAATGCTAGGTTTATTAAATTTAACTGAGTTGTCAAAGGTTTCGGTTTTCAGTTACTAGTCAGTGTCGTTGACTTTGTCGCAAATGTGATTTTATTTGAAGCTATATATGCACGAATTTCTATACTATTCAAGTTGTTGAACGCTAAAGTCTAATTAATTTTCGTTTAAACTGTTATTCTAATAATTTATAGTCTTTACTAACTTGGAAATTATTCTTTAAAAGACATCTCTACCATACTACATTCTACCATGTGACGCAAAATAGTAAAACTTCTTACAAATATAAAAATCTAAAGGATTTAAGTCTGGAGAACAAGAAGACCATGGAACCGAACCAGAACAACCTATTCACACAAGGAAATTCAGTACATGAATATACAGGGTGTTCTAGAAGTCCGTCAGGAAACTCCGAGAGGTGATTCTACGCACTAAAATAATAGCATTATGTAATAAAAATTTTTTTCGAATTGTTAATTGTTTGCAAGTTACAGCTTGTCAAAGTTAATTTTTCTAATTTTTCTATTTAAATAACTTATTTAATTAAAGTTCGATTAGTCTCTCGTTTGACACACCAACTGAATAGATGAATCTCTATTGGAGCAGTCAGAGAAAAGTTTCATTATGTGCCATTAGAGGGCACTTTACCTAGAACGCAAAATTTGTTTTGTTCATAATTTTTTTCTCTAGCTAGACATCACGGAAATTTAAACACTATTGAAAAGAGAAACAATATCAGGAAAAATTATGTACTCTTTATTCAAGCTGTTTTTAGGAGATGAAGTGATATTCAAAAACTTGACAACTGATTTGGATTTAATGTTTATCTAATATAGATAACGACTTGACGAATTTAGGTAATAGCCAAACTATAACTAACAACCGACGTCTAACAAATGAAATTTGGTGGTTAAAATTAATTAGTTTTCTTTTAGTACTCTCAATTGGTGCTGCTACTTATTTATTCAGGTCTCGTTTTGTAATGTAACAGAACAAGAGGGTAGTCGAAAATATGCTGCTACACATTCCAACTGAATTGCGGATTTTCTTATTGCCTAAATTTTTAAACTAAATTTGTTGGTCGGCACATTCAAATTTTCAGTTATAAAATCCATTCAAATATTATTTTCTAGCAACATAAACTATGTTACTTTTTATTTCAGATCGGAAGGGTCTATATTATTTGCACTTAAATGCTAGTTCAAATCACATATATATTTGAATAATTAATTGTTCTCTTCCACTTGCTTTTTCCGTGCTTAAAATTTCCTTATATTAGATTTGCTGTAAAATCTATATAATCAACTTCTAGCACTATGCTTTGAGTTATTTAAAAATTTGCCATTTCCTGAGAAATGTGCTTCTTTAAAAATTAGGCATCCGCAAAAAACCCGCATTATCTGGTTCCATTATCAGATTACTTCACTTCTAATTGCGTCCGATGGCAGCTGTGAAAGCTCGTCCTCTTCAAAATATTTCAGCTGAAACTCTGTCAGAACAAACTGAAAAGATACTTTCAATAGAGATGGCAATATAAGATAGCATTTTGTTTAAGCAAAAACGTATTCATGGTATTTTGTGGGAAATGGAAATGTATACCTTTCAATCATTTTTTTATTAAGAGAAGTATTTGCTTTCTGTACATTTTAGTTCATTATAAATATATAAACTAAACTTAGGTTGCTATTACATTAGGTCTCATATCAAGCAATTAGGTATATATTTATGTTTTAAGTAAGTATTAATTAGAACTGAATGCGATTTATAATAAATGCTTTACTAAAACAAGGACTAAAATGTTCATATAGTTTTATCAGTTCTTGGTCACGTAGGTGTTTCAGACATGTCTGTATACAATTTTTTTGGCAAAAAATATCTCTTAAAATGTATTTCGCATTTCGAAAAATAACTAAAACTTAACTTTTTATAATTCAGTCTTTATTGTGCCTTTAATATTAACGTACAGTATATATGGTACACTACATATAGTAGATAGACATTGGCATATAGTAGTACTGTTGTAATTTAGAATGCGTCATTGACACTGGACGGCACCCATATCCCACCTTAAAGAATTACAAATTCCTCGAGTAGACGTTCGTTCACAGTTAGGATTTTGTCCATTCTTCCCTGGTTTGGCGGGGCGCTCTCGTGCTCTCCCCCAAAATAAAGTTATAAAAACTCGCCGACATCTCCCTCTAAGGCCTCTCAGGATAGTCCTAATTATTAGAGATGTCAAATATGTTTACTTTTGAGTAATCATCAGTACCGATTACTTTCGGTTTAAGTTATCGGTACTTTATATTCGTTACTTTGATTACTATGAGTAGTGGCTTAAAAATATTGTAAATGGAATAGTAATCAGTAATTACCTAATTGGTATACAGTACTGTAAGTTCTAGACGAGTAAATATCAAACCGCATCATATTATGAATATAATCTAACCTCAATTTCTCTTAAAAAGGAAATGCAGTTGTTAATATCTGAAATATTAATGATTATTGATAAAAAAATTAATTATAATGCAACGATCAGATTACGGATATAAATATATATTTTGAAAATCAACAATCAGTTTTAAAATAAGCAAAAATAGAAAGTACATATTATTTTTTAGATTATGTATTATATACACAGTCTTATATAGGAAAGATTTTTTCTAATATAAGTAGGTATAAAAATATGGTACACAAAACAAATAAAATTGAATGCAACGTAACAATACGAATACTTGTTTCGTGTCGATATAATATGAATAAGTGACAAGTGAGCATTACATAAGTAAGTATCCAGATTCCATTAGATAAAGTACTCTGTATTGTCTATATCCAAGAAGTAATCAAATAAGCAAAAGTAAGGAATACTTTTTCAAACGAATAATCGTTACTTCGGATTCAATCGAGTAACGAGTACTCATGTAACGAATTGATACTTTTTCGACATCTCTACAGGGTGTTGTTAATCTTAGGTCGGGACTTCGTAATATTCGGAAAATTTCCCGAAATATTTTTAATTTCCGAATCCGGACCTAATATCCGGTCACAAGTCGTAATCAGATCATCAGAGACGGGAACTCCGACATCGGAGCGATCGTGGAGCGGATTTCGGACGCGGAGACAAAAAAATTGGAAACATCCGCAATTTTCTTACACCTTGCTGCAGCTATTCGCTTCTACTCTTGGAACGATATCCACGGCGGGGTGCGGAGCCATGACTGGAGGGTTCGAAAGAAATCAGTCGCGACGACGGAAATTTTCAAAAGTGAGGTGAAAATTTAACACTGTTTTGGAGGTTGGAAAAAAGGCAAATTAGTAGAGGGATATTTGTTTAACAGAAAGTCAAGATTGTTAGTAGTGATGCTATCTCGTCTATTGCTTGTTCTACGGTTATAGTAGCAAATATTAATAGAATGATTTTTCACAAGGATAACGAACTCCCGTGTGTTAGTTTTAGTAGTCTAATCGGGTGAGTGCGGCCTAGAGACTTGGCTTGCATGTCATTGACATGAAAGTGAAGCAACGCTGATCGCGGTTAGTCCTACTTGGATGGGCGACCATCCGCGTAATGTTAGTGCACGTAAAAAAGTCTCTACCGCACGACAATATGGGGGTTCGGCAAAATTTCCAGGTTAACAGAAGTCGTTCGACGTAAAATAATCAAAAAGCTAAAAGCTAATATAGTAGTGTAATCCAGTTTCACAATACAGTTTCAATTTTAACATAAAAATATATAGGTAATTATTTAATGTTGTTTCTTTTATTTACATTATAATTGCTTTGCTTCATTAATCATTAAAACAATTTAGTCACTAGTGATGGAAATTTGATTTTAGTTACTTAAAAACCAACCTGTAAAATGCTTATAAAACAGCAATTGTAGGACAAAACAATTTATAACTTTATCTTAATTACATCATTGTTGTTCTAATTTTACTACTGGTTGTTAACTTGTATTTGTACAATTTATTCCGATCTTGTATTTGTCATTGTGTCCGAGTTATTTCAATTTTCTGTGTGGCAGGGATTCGAATGGCAAGGCGTACATCCTCACTATCCCCTAAACTCCCTTTGTTTTGCAAAACCGCGTATTAGCTTTTATTGTGCTCTCTGAAAAGATTTATGTTAAGCATTCTGCCAGCGTTTAGGAAAGTAGTATCATTGTTGACGTTTTTAAGCGTTACAATGTAGATAATCCGGTGAAACTTTAAAGATGAAAGGTTTAGAGAAGCACCAGTTGATGACGCGGTATTCACGCAGTTTGCTTTTGTTATCGCGGCCATAGCTTGTCCCAAATTAGCTCTACATCCGTTTCCAGGAACAACAATGCAGTCTTGAGGGAAAGTGATAATACACCGCTTTTAAGATAATTATCTTATTAAATACTTAGCAGTTGTGCGGTGTAATTCAAATTAATTTGGCTTCCTTTTTACGAAATATTACATCGCGTCTTCTTTTATGCCTTAGGACAATGATATTTAATTTTACAGTTGTTTCAACTTTGTTGCAGCAAACTGTTTCTGCTAAATGTAACCATTGTTTTGCAGGGGAGTCAAATTTAATGGTAACAGAATGTACTTCCATAATTTTTAATTTGTGTTGTTATTCATAAAATTTGAAAACTGAATTTGCATTTAAAATTTTATTAGGTCATTTATACTGGTCATACACAAAGTGTTTCTAAAGTTGCTCCGAATTGTTTCAGAATATTATTCTTCAAATTGTTTTATGAAAAAAAAAAAAAATCGTATTACATTTTACCCAAAAATGTTTCATTTTAAGAATACAAGGCCCTAATATTTTTTGTTCGGTTTTTCTGAAATATTTTGTTCTGATTCTTAGAATTTTTTAATTTACAACTAGAGGAAATGCTATTTTATTAAAAATAAAGAAAATGTTTCCAAATGTTTTATTGTTTGTTTTAAGATTGGACTTGTAAAACTTGATAAGTACAAGTCATATTTTGTTTTTCAGTTTCATTTAATACAATCTGTTTATGTTTTTACGACTAACGCTTTATTTGTTTTACAATATCTAAAACTTTGTATACATAACTTGTATAAATCAAACAGAATAGCTTTAAACTGTTTTGTAAAAACATTTGAAAAATCTTGCACAATTATTTTGTCGCGTCTGCAATCCAAGAATATTTTAGCTAAAAGCTTTTTTAAAGTTAGAATTTGGAGTACTTGTAATTTTTTAAGTACTTTTGTTTAATTGTTATAAAAAGTAATATCGCCTTTTACACGGTTGCAAAAATTGTATATGTATTTTACAACGCCCATTACAAATCATTTTATTTTTAACATCCTACTAGGTACTGGATTTATTATCATTTAGGTAGTTTAGGTTTCGTTGTTTCGCTAAAGTTTAATATTTATTTATCGTTCACTAATTTGGTTAAATTCAATTTTCGACAAGGATGACAAAGAAGAAGAGACAAACTTAATTAAACGCGAAATCGATTCTTTAAATGAGGTACAAACCTTTGTAGATATTTTTAACAGCCTTTTGACTTCAACAGAAGCGTATTTGAAATTTAGGAGCGATAAAGTGAATGAATATTTCTGATTAAAATTTAGAGATTTCAGGAAAAATCGATGCTATATTATTAAATTGTAAAATATAATTGGGTTCTGATACAAATTTGCACATTATTGCTCTTTTTGCTTCAATTTCATTAAAGAGAAATATAGCAAAGCCGATGTAAATTACCCATCTTCGTCTCTCTCAAGAATATTGCCTCGAATAAATAAAGTACGAAATTCGGTAACTTAAATTAAGATGCAAATTTGATTTGGGCATCACAATGTTTTGATATTATATTTGATGCCAGCAAACAATCTGCGGTATTTTGATTAGTTACTTATCGCGACTAGATCGACAATTTATTTTCATTTTTATTCATGATTCAAAAAATTATGGTTGATCTTGAAGAGGAGACAGTTACAGTACTATGGATATAATTCTCTTTTAGTGACGATGATTCAAGTAAATAGTGCTATTGACGCAGAGAAGTTGCTAGTTTCTGTGGAAAAATGTGGATAGGTTGGATCAACATTTATTACCAAGTCCACTGAAGAAAAATACAAGCAAGATCTATTTAGAAAACTTAAGAAAATGGAATCGAGATATGATTATAATAAATAATATTAATAAAAATTTTCTTTATCAAACTACAGTTACGACGAAAAGTACGTTTCCACAATACACCACAGATTTATTATGTGTACAGTGATGATATTTCATCAGTAAATTGGGAATAGTGTTCTAGAGATCCATATCGAAACTTAGATCCAATGTTGCTTGAAAAAATTAAATTTTATAAATTTGTGTAGTGATAGAGACAATGAATAATAGTTATTTATTGTATAAGTGTTTTAAGTAGCATTTTATCCACGCAAGAATGTTTAATATTTTTAAGTGGATAAAAGGCAATTAAAACAGGAATACAATACAACGTTTTATCCATAATCACATCACAATAATATTTGTGGAGTCAGAATTATTGGAATTTAATAAAATAAAAATATTCGCACGACGATATTTCCTACTAACACTCAATAAAACGTGGTACATTTTGTTATATCTACTGTTGCTATAGTACGTTGTATAATATCAATTATTTAATAAATTGAATTTGGTAAAAATGCAAGAAAGTAATTGTGTTCTTGTGACTGTTTTTGAAGAAACTCAAGAAACAATTTTCCGTTTGTTGCTAGCGAAATTACGAAAAACTGTATGTCGAATTTAACGTATGGAGGGAAAAACGGAGAGTAATGACAGTAAATGAAGAAGTCATGCTATCGTATCTTTTAAATTTGAAGAAAAAATATGCAATTTCATCTATTTGGTCGAAGTATGCGATGTTGAAGTATACTACAAAGGTTTACAAAAATATGGATATTGGAAAATATAACAAGTTTACTGCTTATTTGAAGAGTGAATCGAGAGGACACAAAGTAAAAAAAGCTGCAGTATTGGAAAGAGCACAGAGAAGAATTTTTGGCTGGGGCTTCCGATAAAAAATAATTAATGATTAAGGTAATATCTCTTTACCTTTTACATGTTGTTAGGTATATAGTGAACTTTGAATTAGAAAGTTTTTGGTGCCTGTCGACGCTGCAAATTAACAAATTTGAAAATTAGTGACGTACAGGACGTTGGCAGTTACCTACTTGTTTCAATACCTGACATCAAGACGGGCATTTCAAGAAAATTTACAATTATAGAAGAAGAATTTTGCGTGAATGCTGTTGAAATATGCAGAAAATATATTTCTCTGCGCCCAATTCGCCTAGCACAAGACATATTCTTTTTAAGATACTTCAATCGAAAATGTACTTCACAGCCTGTTGGAATTAACACCTTGGCGATGGTATCCTCAACAGTTGCTTCATTCCTGAATATCGCAAATCCAGAAGCATATACGGTCCATTGTATGAGGCGCACTTCAACAACTTATTAACGGCATGGTGGATGGAAGAGCTCCTCTGTAGGAGAAAGTTATGTTGAGTAGTCTGTATCTAACAAACTAGATGTTGCAAGGAAAATCCAAGGAAAATATAGATGTTCCTTACAAGAAGAGACATCTGGGGCATTTCACGTGACAGCGAAAAAAAGTGACGTTCTGAAATTTGTTCATATTCGGCCTAATTGTACTTCTAATGGGTATGAATGTGAAAACACAATTTATTTTTTGTATGGCTTCTAAAGAATTGTCATAATTCAAATTGGTATTTTTTGGAAATAGTTTTTCGAATTAAACAAATTTATTTTTTAATATTAAATATGGTGACTTATATAGAAAATGTAATGTTCTTGTTAATTACAAAATGAAATTGGAAAAAATATTGTTCATGTACAAAACCGGAAGTGAACATTTCAAATCAGAATTTTAGTAAAAAATTGGTCGAACTTACTAAAATTCTGATTTGAAATGTTCATTTCCGGTTTTCTACATGATAAATTTGTTTTTTCCAATTTCATTTTATAATTAAAAAGAACAGTAAATTTTCTATATAAGTCGCCATATTTAATATTATAAAATAAATTTGTTTAATTCGAAAAACTATTTCCAAAAAATACGAATTTGAATTACAATAATTCTTTAGGAGCCCATAACTTGACAAATGATCATCATAAAAAAAAGAAATTGTGTGTTCACATTCATACCTACTAGAAGTACAATTAAGCGGAATATGAACAAATTTCAGAACGTCACTTTTTTTTCGCTGTCCGCTTCACCTGTGCAAATTCTTGACAAACTTCGGCAGATGTTATGGGTTCCGAAAATGATGGCAACAATGCTACAAGGGTTGTTATTAACGGAAAGGAAGTTAAATGTGATAAAACAAATAACGAAATGTCTATTGCTATAAATGTAAATGTTAATCTTAATAAGTAAATAAATTAAATTTGACTTATTATACGTTTATTATTTTTCATTATTCTACTAGTGAAATAAAATTACTTTGTTCCACTAGTGGATAAAGTATCACTTTAGATGGTTCATTATAAGGTAATTGCAGATAAAATTAATTTACAATATAACCATAGCATAGAAATGCCCTTTTAGCTTTTTTCGGCTTCTCGATCACTGGATAAGGAAATATTACCATTTTAGTTTCAATGTTTTCTGTAGGATTATACGTATGATAATTTATCATTATCCCATGATTTTTTGTCTTATAAATCTTTCTCTTCTGTGTTTATTGTTGTTAAATATTTTTGTTGAATAAACAATGCGCTCTTGTATAGATAGGTATCAGTGTTAAAATTTAATTGGTGTTACTTAAAACGTTTATAAAATTTCTAAATTTATTGAATTTTACTATGTCATTAGAGTTGTTGCAAACATTATTATTTATTAATTTATTTAAAAAAAAAATAAACTACTCCAAAATACTCTGTTGTGTGTACAGAGCTCGAGCCATGTGGTAAACGCGATAAACTATCTCTTTCGTACTTAAATTTTTATTTGCGTCAAGGAGTTATTAAAAACCGTTCAATTCGTCTGGCAATTTACACGTATATTCATTATTAATTATTAAACATGCTAAAAAATTTTAGAATGCTTAAAGTTTATTTTTTGCGTATATTAATTAAATATATTCGGGGGGGTCGGGTCATACTTTCAAACGGATAAAATAGTCTGGGATTTAAATTTCTGGTTTATATAAATGCTAAAATAAAAGATTAAAAAAGTTGCCTAAAAGATATTTTTTTGGTTTTTATTTGCAAATGTCACATGCTGCGTAGTAGCGAAATAACCGCAAACGCTCTGTCTGACTCACGATTCCAGATTCACCCATTGATAAAATACTGTTTTTTTATTTTTTCAATTTGCCTAAAATACATTCCCTAAATTCGTCGTCACTTCTTCGACTATACAGCAATAAAGAAAAATCGTTATCTATTTCTATAATGCGTATTTTATGAGAAATTCGTATATATTCCGTAATAAAATCTTTATATTATCCGCCTTGGCAACATGAATATTTCCATATAAGCGCTGGGAAAACTGATATTAGAAACTGCCACGAGAGAGCATAACTTAATATAGTCTTCGGGACATGAATATGATAGTACCGTAACTGGTGCTTAAAATTCTTGGGCATTACGTTTATAGATTCATGTAATAGGGACATTTTATGTCATCCCATTTTAGGTTTGCTCAATTTGCCTGTTTTATTTGAAACACAGGTAGCCTGAGGATACTTGGACGTCAGCCACTTTACGATAATAAAATCTATATTGCGTTGTAAATTGAGGATTCCAGTGATAAAAACTGACATGACATTTAAGTTTGTCTCTAAAAATTATATTACTAATGAAAAATGTGTATCTATAACTGTGAAACTAAAACAGGAATTTCGGTTAACTCCTAATATCGTAGATGCAATCCATACCACCCCATGTCTGTGTTCCCCTAGAAACCGAATCTGCTATGGGAAGTTTTCCAGCGCCCTCTATTTTTTTTTTCAGTTGAGAATAACCTCTTAAAAAGCAGTTAAAACCATGACTTTAATTGGTTTAATGGTTCATGGCATATTTTGAGTATTCTCATCTTTCGGATGAACAACTTTAGCTAATACACTACATTCTGCTGATTCAAATCACAAACTCAAACCACAAATTAACAGCCCGGAGACAGTGAGATCCTCACACTTTGCCTACCAGACAAAAGTAAGTCTCGCAAGCTTATTTAATAAATAGTAGTAAGCCCACATTCCTAACCAACACTCACTCATATTGTAGATAGACAAAGACAAAATCAGAATTGTAATAATATAGTTCTTAATGGATAACATAAATTCCTCGGAGTCACAAAATCCGCTACAATGTTATGTTTGGTCGACTTTTCATTGAATACAGCTGTGCAGAGTTCCTATTTTTTTCCCATTATCTATGGGTTCCGAAGCATTGCGGCCAAATTTGGTTTACTGTGGCTCCTACTGTATGTGATGTATCCTTTAACTCCCTTGCATTTAAGGTTTAACACCCAAATAATCTCAATTCCAGGTATGCAAGTCCCTGGCATTCACCCAGAACGACAAGGTGCTTTTTCAAGCGACAGTGTCACGTATTGCAATTTCATATATTCTTATCCTACTCATACTCAGCAATTCATTTATCTTCCGTAAGGAAACATAAAGGTAAACAACCTTCGCTTGAGTCTGCCCTAGTCTTGAGACCCAGCGTACACAGCTATGTACGTAATACCAAATACTGACTTTGATTCTATAAAAATTGTTTGAAATCCCTTGTTCATTTCCTGCAATGTCTTTATGTCCTGGGACCTAATCCAGCCTTACTCTGTTGGTGCTTCATTTGCAATCTGAACCTAGATTAGAGTACAGCTTCACTTAGGTCGAGACCTTCATAGCAGCTTGACTATCGAAGAATATGTAGATCACCTCACATGTGTAGCCCCATGAATGTTTGCTTCTAACACTAGTAATACTATAAATGTTCCAAGACTATAGCTCCTCTGTCACCTAGTCATCGATCCTACCTATCTAACTGTCTGCCTTGGAGCCATTTGTAAACAATTTTGATGTCTCAAAAATAGGATGCGAGAGTAATGCTTCCAAGATCTTGAAGTGCCCCTTATTATAAGGTTTAGTTCTCCATTCATTATTATTTCTGATACGGTAAACTTTCATTATTGCTCCTGTTTTCACCACAATGTAGATTAGTGGAAGATTTAACAATATATTCAATACATTAACTTTTGTTGCAAACCAACTTCTGAAATTAATTCAGTTTTTCCTTTGTAATGATTTGATTGACTTTAGACCATCAAACTATTGCAACATAAAGAATCCTAAGTCTCACTGTCGAGGTGTACATTCAGAGTAGAACCCCAAGTTTCAGCCGCCAGATTTTACCTATTAAGCCCTTTATTACAGTTACATTTATGACCCTCCTGAAAAATTGATGATGAGTATCTCCTTCTATTGTGAGTGCCCCTATCTCGCCTAGATTTCCTCGGTTGGCGAAAGGTACCACTACTATCTTATTAGGATTAGCCGACAGCGTTTCCTTCATACGTTACTCATTTGCGACATTCAGAGCCAAAATGGTATATTTGAAACTCCTGAAAGCAGTTAAGAATATGTCGGGAAAATCGATTCGATTATAAAATCACATTTAAAGACTGCAGTGAATGAATATAATCAATTTTAATTATTCTAAATATAAAGTTGTAGCAGATTCTGTGGATTTAGGGAATAGGAAATTTCTGACCTGAACTGCAGGGTTACAGGAATGATTTTTTCTTCGTATGTCTAGAATATGCAGTATTGGGTAATGGATAGTACTGCGTGCAGTAACTGTGTATTAATAATTTAAGTTAAAAGCCTTACATGTCCGCAAGTGACCCATTTTAAGTATTACGTCACGAGCGCCCGGACCGGTCTAACAGTTGCAAGGACAAAAAACAAACACGGGACGCAACAGGGTTCCAGGGCAGTTTGGCACCAAGGACCAGATACTTACACCTGCGAACGACTCCACACCACGATGACTCTACAGCGAACGCTTTATTTTACCGTTGAGTTCTTTAAGTCTTTAAGTAGCCAAAATATAGGGAGTGTCACTTATATACATGTACATACAGCTTGATCAAATTGTCCACTAGATGTGTAGATCAAGAAGAGAGTCCGCAGTAAGACTGAGAAAGACAGGAGACCTTTATATTCAATCGGACACCTTCTGTGCAAAAATTTTCCTTAAGTCTAGTAAATATAGTTATTAAATGAAACTCTTGGACAAGACGAATCAACAGATCAAGCTGTAACCTGATAACTTAACCTGATTCGTAAGGTTTTTCACAATTTGCTAACGATTTGCTTGAATTCAATCATAATTTTTTCCAAATACTGGTTTTAAAATTTAGCATATTACTGATAATAGGGGAATGTTGTTAAATAATTTAGGAACTTTTTAAATACAAAAATCCTTTAAAAATAATCTTTCCCACACAATAATATAAATTTTGTAAATAATGAGAGATTTGCATGACATTATTTTAACTAATATTATTAAAAAATTTGGATATCTTTATTATAGTTACATTAATTATCAAATTTTATAGAATACTTGAACATGTAGTAGATATTTTTAGTGAATAATGTAGATGGCGATTTGTACCTTTAGAATTTTTAATCAAAAAATAGTGATAAAAATTTTTCTACATTCTCGGTTATTCGAAAAGTTTAAACTGATTTTAGTGTATATCGTGTAACGTTGTCGAGTCCTTGGTGTATTGTTATATGTTTGGAGTTTTTTTAAAGAAATTAAGAAGTATTTTATATTTATAAGTGTAGCTAATTTATTATATATATATATATATATATGTTTAATAANCAGCAGCAGAGCAGGTAAACACCAGTTCACAACGTATTACACGAAGTAGAACAAAGAAGACTTGAAAATGGCAAGTGTGATCTTGCCGAAACGTCGTCCAGAACACGATTCTATCCAGAATCAAGAAAACCATACGCGGAGAGGAACCCGGAAACATCTTGACAACATATATATATATATATACATATTGATGTTTAAAGTTCCTATGAAGATTAAAAATTGTTCCAAAAATTAGTACCTCATAAATTTGTTACGTTAAGTATACACCTACTTTTGTTTTAGCTTATATGTTTTGTATTTAAAAATTCTTAGTTAATAATCAAAATTCAACCTAATTTTTGAAAATAATCTTATTTATATTATTTAATGTTTAACTTGATTGGTTTGGCAACATGTTTCCTTTAAACTTTGAAAATGTTTAATCTTTCGCCAACTTTGAGTTATTATATTATTAAAAAATGTTTAGCCTTGTATAACCTGATGATGAGGTGTAAGCTTGGCCTCGAAACTAGTCGTCGTATGTAATTAATTTTATAATAAAGGGTTGTGATAGTTGAAGATTTTTTTATATTCCCATTGGTAATATGAACTCACACCTACAGTGATATATACATATCACTGACAGTTCCCACTGCATTTTGGTTTATTTACTGACCCTCCACAGTGGATAAAGTCAAGAAAACAAATAATTTCATAATTTCTTGCATTGTAAAATGCATCAAAGAAAGTTATAATGTTAATGATAATAATGACAATGATAATGGTAATGACCATGACAACGACAACGTCAACGATAAAATATAATAATACATTATTCTTTTTTCCGTAAATCGTGATGTCTTCCTGATTTAAGACATATGTAGGTGTTAAATGAACCTGAGATTTTAACAACTTCTCCAGTTACCGGATATATGTTGACCATTGGAAGATTTCACGAGGTAGTGATGTCCATTTTATAGTATAGATGTAGCTATTTTACGAGAGCACCGGACGGATATAAAATTTGTGGGCAGTGAAGTAACTGAAGCACTGTAATGTGGGATAACATAAAAATAGTTCTAAATCGAGGTTTATATATAAACCGCCTATAATATCTGAATTTCTAATATACTCTTCGCTATGGCAAGTAAAGTGGTTATTGGATTCCTAATCGAATAAATTGATGGCTTTTATGGCGTTCCAGATAAATGTTTACGTGTTTTAATAAAAACTTTAATATTTCCCCAGCGCTGCCTTGCTTCATTGTAAGTACGACGTACATTTATTGTCAGAAGTAGCAGCATATAACATTGTAGGTATCTAAAGACAAACTACATAAATGAAATTTATTTTCCTTGGATCGGTATTAACAGTGGATGTATTACGAATTCTATTCTTAAAACACTCAAGTTGAACTAAGTACTTTAAAAGAAATCAAACTTTTCAGATTTTCAGTCTGTACTGGAAATAGTGAGGTGTTGAAACCAACTAGATTTTATGAGCGGATTCAAAAGGTTTTACTCCTTTTTTCAAATTGGAGAATTATTATTGTAACATTATTTTGTTGAAAAAGGCGAATTTAAGACAATCATCATAAACTTGATTTTAGTAAAATATTTTTGAATTGATTATATTTATAGTGGCGTAGGTAGGTTTAAGATTTCGTTTTTTTTTAATTTATATGTTGTGTTCATAAAAATTAACAAAACATATTAAATTTCTTTATACATGCTGGTCAAGACGTAGCAACTTTGTTTTTCGTGTTTTTGTTTGAGTGGTTGTTTACTGTCATATTAATATCAATACATTTTTTCGAGTCCGATCTCAATAAAAAGGACCTACGAACTGCGGCTGCTGCAAGCCTGTCAGATTACTTGAAAGAAGTTGTTTGTATCTGATATCATAAAAAATACAATCCACAAATAAAAAGGGTCTTTCGTTAACATTACACATGCTGTTAAATTGATGTTTTGACAAGTTAAGCCTTTAACAAAATTGAGAGGAAGAGAAGTCGATATTGACAAAGACTATCACGTAAAATTTAGTGAAAGGGATAAATAAAAAACTCCTTTAAAATAAAGTACTACTAATATCCGAAAACTCGTACGTAATTTACAAACTGTCTAGTTGCGCTGATTTTTATTACTTGTTTTTATTAAAATAAAAAATGGACTTTGCATCCAACTTTATCAAGATTAGCGCGTAACAGGAGTATCATAACTTTCAAACATCAACATCAAAACCAGGAACTGCCTTAGGTGATGCATCATATCATCTAAATTTTCGTTCCTAAATTTCTGTGGTGTGTACTTAACTTACTTCAAATATGGTTACTGCAATAAGCGTATACAGCCTTACAGACGACTAGAGATATTTTCTCGAAAACGCTGAACAAAACATACTATAATAATAAAATTAATATCAGGTAGGTATAAATATTATGAACGTTTAAGCTTCACAGCAATTATATGATATTCCAATTTCTAAGCGAAAATAAATATGTTGCTATAGTTTTCAATATCTAACATTTATGAAAGGTAAACGACAAATAAAGGAGTCCTAGTATATTCACTGCAACTTGAAAACCGCAATTAGAAATGTTATTTAATTTGGTGACTTTTTTATCAAAAAAAAATTACTTTACCGAATAACACTGCGGCAAGATATCAACTAAAAAATACACCAGCAGGTATATCATTAGGGTTAGTAAAAATGAATTCCTGGGTTGGAATCAGCTGAAAAGGCAAAAAATCCAAATAAATGTCGCCTGTCAAATTGCCCTGAAAGAAATAAGAGTATACGATATCCTACTATTCCAGCCCAAACATTCACTTTTTCTGGCCGTTGTGTATGTATTTCTTACATCCAATGCGGATTTCCTGGGATTCAAAACCTAGTATTTTGTCTAGTCACGGTTCCGCTCAAGTAAAAAGTTGCTTCGTCAGTGGAAATTTTGTGATTTTTTAAGTTGAGTTGTCTTTCGAATAAATTTTTAATTTCCTCGCAAAACTGTAATTTTCTGTGTGTGTCACCTGCCCATAGTTCTTGTAAGATTTTAACTTTGTAAGGATGCCGCTTTTGAGACTTCAGAGATCTGTGAACTGAGGACTTCGACAAGTTAAAGTTGGCTAAGATATAATGGATAAATGAAGATTTTCAGTAACGGCGAGCAACTTATTTTGACGGTCATTTTCGTTTACTGTTCTTCGCCTTTATGATACTGGTAAATCTTTTATATTTCCGTTTTCTTCAAACTTTTTGGATACTTTACTTATTGTAGCTGGACCAATTCTCTGGTCTGGATACTTATGGCCAAATAAGTCACATACCTCCTGTTGATTACGGATTTTTTCGCTTAAACGGGCAACCACTTTTCAAAATAATTTAACAACGAATGAATTGGAACTAAAACGATTCACGTTATACCTCAGGTACTCTGGTGAATTGTATGTGTTTATCGATGTGATTTTTTTGAGAAAAAAAGCTTTAAAGTAAGTAGAAAAAGATTAATAAAGAGTAGGTACGTTTTTTAAAGTACAGAAGAGATTATGGTTGTTTGAAATAGTCGTCAGTACGACATAAAAGACAATTTTTTACATTTTTTTGATAGTTCGAAACATAACACAAAATGTTATTCAAAATGTAATTGATAACTTTAAACACCGAATTGGGCATTGTGCAATGGTTAATAGGGCCCACTTTGAACATTTGCTGAAATAAAATAAAAAGTTGTACTAAATTGTTGTCTTCATTTAATTATTCCATTTTATGACAACTACGACAAAAAAGTAGGTGTATAACCTTATATCGCTGTATTCGTTTTTAGAAGGGCTATCTATTTATATTATAAACTATAGAGCGTCCTATTAAAAAACATGTCGGTAATGTTATAGGTCTGTAACAAAAGCCGGGAAGCTAGTAATTTATTGGTTAGTTTAGTACTTAAGGTTGAGTTTTCAAGTCATACTTCGGAAAAATTTAGCAATATTTTTTAACAAGTTCACCTATAGTCTGTTTAGAAATGAAAGAGAGTAATAATAGTATATTATGTTACTAGGAGTAGAAGGCGATCATTATGTGTTGGGCCCAAAAGTTTGCTCGCCGAGGCGTTAGCCGAGGCTGAGCAAATTGGGCAAAACACATAATGAGCCTTCCACTCCGAGTGACATATACTATTTTTTCTTCAAGCGTGAATATAAAAAATTACTAATTTTGAAAATTTATAGCGGATAACGCGATGTTCAATCTCAGCACAAAATAAAATCAGTAGGTAGGTAATACTATTTATTTTATACATTTTATACATTTTATTGATTAATTAAACATGACAGTTTTAACCACTTTATTCATGAATAAAAAAACAAATGTAACAATTATTTTTCTTTAATTTGAATTAAACGAATAAACATCTAAATTACCTACATGTCTATCATCAAACTTTATTTATTAACATGAATATTAAATGTGCAATTTTGTATGGTACAGTTGTTGATATTTAAAGCGCTGCTGGCTGTCTTTTTTTCAAAGTTTACAGTTCTGTCGTTGAATACGTTACTTGTAATAAGGTTCTCAGTTTCAGTGTTAACAATTGTACCATTATTAACAGAAAAGTCTTCGATTAAATTATTTTCAGGATCAATATTTACAGTTTCGCTTGATGTACTTGGTTCATTATACTCTAATGGGTTTAATATTTTCATCGCTATCTGTTTCTTATTGTTTACAGAATCTTCAATGTATCCTTCAGCGACGCTGGTAGATTTCCATCCACCATGTCGCTTTAGGGTTGTAATGTCTCCACCATTATCAACTAAGATAGTTGCCGAGGTTCTTCTAAGGCAATGCCC